>NC_079390.1:524103-651603 GCF_029220125.1 Pseudoliparis swirei
TGACAAATGCAATGCTAACATATTATTAACTCGACTTGATGCACCAGAACATTAAGTACGTCATTGTGATTGTATTCATGTTGTATTACCTCACTTTAAATATTATATTGTGAACTATGGCAAACAAATAAAAAACAATGAAACGCATTTTGGATGTGGGGAATTTACTATTTAACGAATAACAAAATAGTAGAGCATCTTTTGATGAAATGGGAATTAAGAGCCAATCACTGATCTCTATGTGGCACTGACAGCCAATGTCCCAATGCCCCCCCCCCCCCCCCCCCCCCAGGCATCACCACGGTGCTGACCATGACCACGCTGAGTACCATCGCCAGGAAGTCCCTTCCCAAGGTGTCCTACGTGACGGCCATGGACCTGTTCGTGTCCGTGTGCTTCATCTTCGTCTTCGCCGCGCTCATCGAGTACGGCATGCTGCACTACTTAGTGAGCAACAGGCAGCCGAGCACCAAGAAGAACCGCAAGAGGAGGAACCCGGTGAGGGAGCCTTTGGTTTTCAGCTCCAAGCAACATGCTTTTAATTCATGTTCTATATCCGTGTGCAATATCTTCAGTGTCTTTCATTCAGCTGTAAAGTGTCCTGCCCCTCCCCCACCGCGTGACACCACAGGGATGCCTCTTCCCGGGGGCCCAATGATGAGCGAGGCGCGCAGCTCGAACCGCTTCTCATAATCCGCCGCATATATGTGACAGTTGTCTTTAAACCGCGTCACGTGAGGGAGAATCTGTCACGTGTATATATCTATCTATATATTATATATATATATATATATATAAAGTTAAAATATGTTTCATATATATATATATAAAATATATGTATATAAATAAAGTTAAAATATGTTTCATATATATGTAGTATATCTATATATATATATGTATATATATATATATTTATGTGTGTGTATATATATGTATATATATATATATTTATGTGTGTGTATATATATATATATATATATATATTAATTAATGTTATGAACCCAGACACAAGGGCGTTAGATGTTCAGACGTGTGTGATGTCCTCAACACGTATGAAGCAGAACTAGTGGTGAGTTCTTCATGGTGGATGAAGGAGCTGATAACTGTTTCCACGGAGATAAGCCCCGCCCCCTCTAGCCCCGCCGCCTATAAGGTACAAATGAAGCGAAAAGCCAGAAATAGTCAGGCGAGGAAACTCACGCGAGTAAAGCGTATTGAACATTCACAACAATGTTATTGTGAACGCAGCATTAAGGAGAACAAAAAAGTAAAACTGAATCCATCTTTGCAGTCGTGTAGTTTTATCGGGCGGGATTAGACTTTATATTAATCTTAAACCTCTGCATAGTTCTTCTGTGCTCGGGCGACCCGGCGTGTTGAAGTGTAACTCTTGGGGAAGCGAGGCGTCTGCAGGACCCGTGAATGACTCGTGAAGCGAGGCGTCGTCTCCTTGACTGAGAAGCGTTCGATATTCATGAAACCTTAAAAGCGCGGAAAAGAATAGGAAAATCGAGGAAATATAAATACGGATCTTCAAAGGTTGATCTTATTACTTGTGATCTTCTTCTTCAGCTGCCGGATGTCCTCCTCTTCGTTCATTTAGCTCTAGGTTACCGTCACGCTTCATCACGAGCTGCTTTAATGCAGATTTAATCTTTCCGGTGTTGCATCTGTGATATCTCTCCATGCACCCCCCCCCCCCCCCTGTCTGTGTGCAGTATAGTTCTTCTCTTTCCATTTTGAGTTAGCCAGCAGAGTTCTCTGATTGTAGATTTCACACATTATCTTGTGTTGACTTTTCTTTTCATTGATGATTTTTTCCATGTGTTCTCTGTTTTTGTGTGCGACTCTCTTTTAATTCCACGTCTTCTTTTGTTTCCCGTCTGAAGCTCCTCCGGCTCTTTTCCTCAAAGGTACGTTGATGTGTCTGACTGCATGCTGCATCGTGAGCGCCGCACCGCGGACACGCCTCCATCCCCTCATTCTTACTTCCATCAGGTCATACATAGGTATCAGAGATGATAATAATAATAATAATAATAATAATAATAATAATAATTATGATAATAATTATGATAAAAACAAGTATAATAATAATAAAAAGGACAATGATATTAATAGTGATAATAATAACAATAATAATGATACCAATAATACAAATAATAATTATTACAATAATAATAATGATATGAATCATAATAATAACAATGATAATAATAATTATATTATTCTTAGTATCATAATAATAATAATGATGATAATAATAATACTCATAATAATGTTAATACTAATGTTAATAATAATAATAATAATGATAATACTAACAATAATAATAATAATAATAAAGTGGCGCTCTGCAGTGCACATTGCGGAGGACGCCGACCAGACAAGGTTTTAAAATTCAAATAAGCATCCCACACATCCAGAGGAATGTAATGGTCCAGGCCCAGTGTGGCTCCCTCTGTCCCCTTTCACTCTTTGTTGTTGTTGTTGTTGTTGTTGTTGTAACCACGGTAAATCCACCTGTGTGTGTGCTGGGCTTCTCCACCCGACGCTTCAGCAGAGCCTAACAGACTGAAACAGACAACCTGCTCTGGGACGACGTAGCATTAGAGATGGAGGTCCATTCAGAGGATGAACACACACTGTCCTCCAGCTGGGAGAGAGCAACCATCGACATGTAATCCTACACTCAAGACGAGATAATCTGCTTTCCACACACCGTGGTCCACATCAATATTTCAATGGGGGGAATAATTTTACGGTCATTTTACACATGGGTCTGAATGGACCGCTGAAGAATCCACTTTGATTTTAAGACTCAGAGATATTCAATGACAGTCCGATGAAGGCGCCTGCCGCCTCGCTGCCGCTCTGTCCTCCCAGAGGTCGTCTGCCTTCAGCCCGTTAACGTTCCCACCGCGTTGTTTCGCTGTCGTCGTTTTTTCAAATTATTTCTCGCTAAACACCGACGCGGCCGAGCTCGACCAGATCATGTGACCCACCGCGCCTCCTCCGGTGCGACCAATCCCCTTTGAGCACCGGGTCGTGACCCCTTCTGCTCATCGCCTCGTTGCCTCGCTACGGCGTCCACTGACGAGGACAAACATGGGGAAACCGGCCCTATGGGGTTATATTTAGTCTGTAAAGGTGCACTAGTGCTGGGAAACATGAGAAGTTATGGGGAATAAATAGTTCAAGTATTTTAAGCTTATGTGAGAATCCATGCATGCTTTTTATTTTCAAACTAAAACTGCGGTGACCAAGTTTTTTATTTTATTCGTATTTATTTTTAGCATGTATGCCTAAGATAAGATGAGATATTCCTTTATTGGTCCCACAGTGGGGAAATTGCATATTAGAGCATTAATAACAAATTAAAATAAAATACAAAATGCATAATACAATAACAATATTAAATATACAGAGGAATACAATATATATATATATATATATATATATATATACACATACAAGGTAGCTATTGTAGACGCATAACAATGAGGCCAAAACATTCATGGAGTATTTACTCTATGCCACTGCTGTAAAACCTAGTGTCATAATTTAAAATGATTATTTATATGTTTTAAAGAAAATACATTCAAGAGCTGGCAGTGTTTTGTTTTTTAGGGGAGCTAGTGATGTAAAATTCTTAGAAGTTGAACTTTGCTCAACTCGCTGTGTCGTTTTTTAAATGGTGAGTTTGACGCCCCAGTTTATCAGCAAGGTCGAGCAACCCTCTGCCAAAGGGGGATGAGAGGGCATTTCATCTGCCAAACAGCCGGCATCCCAATCTGTGCAAAGGTGGCATGGCGTTCCCAGATAAAAGCTGATGAAAGCCGTCCGTTTGAATGCTAATGGTCTCCCGTTAGAATGACAGCGCCACAGAGCCACTGACGTCCTATTTCAGGAGTCTTCACACACATGAAAGCCGCGTGGCCTCCAGAGCGAGCGCGCTTTGAAAAGGAGGGTTTTTGTTTCAACCCATTCAGTGACAGAAAGAGTGGGCTGCAGAAATATTGAGCTAGCACATGCTCCTCCCTACGCTAAGCTAAAGGATCATTGTTGTTGTTGTGTATTTTATTCAGTCAATCAAATCAAATACAACACAATATTATTCTATATAATATACGAAACAGAAAGACTGAAAATGTATAGGTAGAAGCAAAAAATGCTTATATATTCCTATCCTAAATTAATATCAAATAAATCAGAAAATTAATATAAAATAAAGAAAAAATAACAAAGAAAAAATATATATATATATATGTGTGTATGTATATATATATATATATATGTGTGTGTATATATATACAAAGTTAAAATATATTTCATATTTATAAAATTAATTTAAAATAAAGAAAAAATAACAAAGAAATAAATAAAAAAAAATATATATATATATACTGTATATATACACATACACACATACATACAGACACACTTCCACATACATCTTCAATATAAATACGTTTCAATCACATGTATAACTCTCAAGAATTGTTTTATAAATAATTCCCTTAAAAACCAATCATAAGCCATTCGCCACCTTTCTCATGAGATAAAAGCCAACAACATCCACACGGGTCGCCACGACGACGAGTCGTTGAGTCACAGGCGACCGCAGCTCCTCAACGCGGTTGGGGCGCCACGGCGTCCGCAGAACGCTCACGTAAAGACATCGGGACGTCTCCCGTGTGTGTGTCTGTGTGTGTCTCTGTGTGTGTGTTTGTGTGTGTCTCTGTGTGTGTCTGTGTGTGTGTCTTGGTGTGTGTGTCTCGCTCGGTGCACATGGCACAGTGTGGCTGCACGTGCATGTTAGTGCATGTGAGCCCCGCTGGACGCCGTACGGCAGTTAAAGACGATGTCTGCTCCGCTTCTCTCCCATCAGCACCGTCAGCACCATTAGCACTATTAGCTTTATTAGCACGATTAGCACAATCAGCATTATTATCACCATTAGCCGCGAGCCGCTGGCTCGGCCCACGCCGTGTTCGTTGAGAAGCATGCGTGGTAGGAACTAGATATGCTCTGGATTTTTTATTAACCTTTGAAATAATGTTCATTAGCAGAATCAAAAACACTGTCAGCTTCATCCAGTGGCACTTCTCCTCCTCTTAGCACGTGTTGCTTTAATGAGCATAGTGTGGCTGCTTCACGTCACCACGAGGAGCGCCCTAACGACACCTACAGGTGGTCGTCACGGCTCAATTTGAATTGTTCTGACATTGAAACGGTCCAATTGGCAAATCGAGGGTGCAAATGACATTTAGCTGAGACGGGGGAGCCATGCAGCTCAGATTAGGCTCCTCCCCCCCTGATGGCTGAACTGTGTCCCTCTCCGTCCTCTTAAAAGAAGAAACCCACGGTGGACATCCGCCCGCGCTCGGCCACGGCCATCCAGATGAACAACGCCACGCACATGCAGGAGCGGGACGAGGAGTACGGCTACGAGTGCCTGGACGGGAAGGACTGCACCAGCTTCTTCTGCTGCTTCGAGGACTGCCGCTCCGGCGCCTGGCGGCACGGCAGGTTGCACATCCGCGTGGCCAAAATAGACTTGTACGCACGCATCTTCTTCCCCACTGCATTCGGCCTCTTCAACCTGGTGTACTGGGTGTCCTACCTCTATCTCTAGGCCTCGTCGCGTGTCGCTCGTCACATCCTACATCAGCGCCGTGCCAGCAGAGGACTTTGAGAAGGAGGAGACCACTGAAACACCCACGCTTTGGAGTCACAGCATTTCCTTTAATTGTAGTTTTTAAAACCTCTCGAGTTCTCTTTTTGTTGTTGAAAACTTTAACAGACATTGCAAATGTTGTAGCATTACATTCAAACCGGTATGAGGAGGTGTGTAGATGAGTGATTGTCTAAGCAATTAGGAGGTTTCTTTTCTTCTTCCTGGCTTTTATGATATGATTTTTTGGGACTTTTTATTTTGAGTTTCCTTTCCGTTTCCTCACAATGGGACTTCTACTAATTGCTTTATTGTAAGACAAATGCATCCCTTCCATAGAAAAAACGATTAAAATGAAAAGCAATTCATATCACGTCACGCGCCTGGAAAAAAAGAAAAGGCATTATTTATGTCTAATCATTTTCACTTTTGTTTTTCACTAAAAAAAACTAAATCTGAAGCACTTTAATAGAGCTTTGTTTGACTGTGATGCTAATTTATTTTTAATTTAATTAGCTTTAGCATCGGCACAATTAAACATTGCATTATTTTCCACGTGTGGTCAGAGACTGCGAGACAAAGCTGTTTATGGGAAATGCTCAACTGTACAGACACTGTATATATTTTACTATTACATATTTACATTTATTGCATGCACCTTTAAGGCCCAAAAAAAATCAACATCTTTTATGGTCTTCTGTTGTTGGCTATGGAAAAAAAATAATGAAAAATTAGCACTGTTGATTCACATTTAAGATTTAATTCAATTATTTTCTAGGAAAATTGGAAGAGGAAAATGGTAAAAAAACAAAAGTGCCCGGTTTATCCTTTTAAGTTGAGGATTCATCCATGCGTCAGGTAGGAGGAGCAGAACCGGTTAAATCTAGTTTCATCACAGCTGCAGTGAAGTCAACATGACCTCTGACCTCAGGAGAATGCATTTAGTTAGATAATGACACCCTGCTGGTGTAGTTGAGTAATGCAGCTTTTACAAAACAAATCGTGTTTGATGTTTTCTTTCAAAACAAACAACTCACTGTTTCCCCGAAAGCTGCAAAGAGGAATTCAAACCTCTCTCCACTTTAATGTGAATACAGACAGCCGGCGGGTATTCTGACAACAACAACAAAACAGAAGAAATGATATCAAAGTACAAAACAAAGCCTGTTAAGTTGAGAATAGATGTGTAAACTGTATTACGAAGCATCTCCTTTCTCGGAGGAACGCACGATGACACAGTGAAGACATTCATTCACTGGATAGCCAGAGTAATTTCATCATTCTTGCATTTGTTTTGCCATTTTCCCGATAAAATGATCTTGAATGCCGTAATGTGACGAGAGCAGAATGTTGTGTTCACGGCGACGTGTAACGCACAACTCCGCTTACAGATTACACTTTTGATAGGCGCCAGTATGCAACCCATAGAGACAGTGCTTCAGGATGATGTATGAACTCACAAAGGAGTGGCTGCATATCACATTGTTTATGTACATAAATTATGAACACAAGAAAACACTCATCCAGCCCTTGGGATTTTGAAAAAAAGGGTATATATATATACATATATATATATATATATATTTTGTAATTTCAGCATTGTTACAGTATATCATCATACAGTATTTAGACTTATTGTATTACGCTGGAGCGGCCGTGTACAATACGTTGGGGGCGGGGGGGTATTTATTTATTTATATATTCATTAATGGTATTTATTTATTTATTTTATTGAAAAAATAAATGTATGTTATGTTCATATAGCCCCTGAAAAGAAGCGCAGAACGCTGTCGTTTCCATCAAAGAGACGTTTGAGTCGGGCGTGTCGGCGCAGCTCATCTCGTGTGTCCATGTCGTGATGTGCGTTACGCTCACAGACGCCCGGCACACTTCTTACACGTTCACTGACTGAGTTGCAACGTTCACTTTTTTTTTTTTTTTGCAGCTTCTGCAACAAACACACACAAAAAGTCACCAGACACCAGAAGAAGAACATTTGCTCGTCTCTGTGACTCTTATATATTTGTCCACCTCCTCCAGCTTTGGTATTTCCCATCAATGATGATATGATGCATTACCCAGGTGATCTCATATTTCCTAAAGTTCTTGAGGGACGTCGTCATCCGTGTAGTTTAGAGTGTAAAAGAGTGATCACATGTCATCGAGTGCCAAACAGACACACACACACACACACACACACACACACGCGCAACAGAGAATATCAATCCCAAATATCATTTGTGAATCTGCTTTTACGGTCTTGAAGAAAGAAAAAAAAACACAACGTATTCTCAAAGCCAGGCACGTGCACAGGTAGACCCCTAGTGGTGCTCAAGCTCCTCCCATAGTGGTGCTCAAGCTCCTCCCCTAGTGGTGCTCAAGCTCCTCCCCTTTTGCCCTGGATGAGCAAAGTGCCCTTTCTGTTGGAGCCATAAGTATTTAAGAATAAAAAATTACTCTCTTTGTCATCAATTCCCCTCAAATGTGTTTGGATATCCGACGGGGCTTTTATTTGATTTCTTGTGAGGATTTCGCCCCGAGATGCTCCGCCCCCCTCCTCCTCCTCCTCCTGCGTTTATTATGGCATTGTTCGCTCCTATCATTTTGTAAATGAAAAGAAACTGTAATTGTTAGTAGAAAACATGTCATTTTGGTGAGCTCTTCTCGCGACACAATATGTTTCAGGTGTTGCCTAGCAACCAATTACTTAACTTTAAGTTACAGTGATCAATAGATGAATAATTTTGGCGATGGGTGCACTTTTTTGGGGGGGGGGGTTTGAGCACCTGCCCCCCCCGACGTGTCTGTGCACCTGCCTGCTCAAAGTGTCATGCAGCAGAAGTCGACCACACCACATGTTCTCAGACGTTTCTTCTTCTTCGTTGGTACTCATCCAAAAGCATCGGGACGATTGTTTGAATGTAGACCGATAAGTAATAATCATAAGACTGACTGAACATCAGGGTGCAGAACTCAGACGTGCTCTCCTGGCTTTCATTATTGACATGATGGTATAAAAGCTTGTTTATGATGAGTGTCTCATGCGTGTGTGCCCTCTAAAGCCCGATGGGAGACACGGGGTACACTCCTGGTGCATGCTGGGTATGTTTTCAGTGCTTTGCCTGCATTGACGTGTACTTTTTTTACACTCTGCTTACTTTTCACGGGAGTGATTTTTTTATTATTTTGGGACCCACAATGAGACAAAATATGAGAAACGCACATTTTCTATTGATATGTTTGTGAAACCGGTGAAAGCTGAAGGATCCACACCGGAAAGCTCGACGGCATCAGAACTACGTCACGCGATCCTCACACACGCATTATGTTAGTTGTTTGTCATCTATGTATATTGACTATTGTTGAAAAAAAAAATGTAAAAAAAGGGGCACCGATCAATTATGTTAGCATTATATACTATACATGTACTGGAAAAAATCCTTTTCATAAGGGAATGGCACATCGCTGTGGACTTTTACAATAAAATGGTTGGATTCATCACTCTTCATCTTTTCTATGGATTACTGTGCGTGTATTATTATTCCTTATTGTGGCGGCAACAACATCATACATTAGTCAAAGTGCAGTTATGATTACATAAAGTTATGGCTGCAGCGGGTCACCAGATGATTAATGTGCTGGGAAAAAGAGAAATATTGTATAAGTTTACCTTTTGGGGCCGACGCAGGTGTTTAAATGGAAGAAGAAGAAGAAGAAAGTAGAAAGTAGAAGAAGAAGAAGGAGAAGGAACTAGAATGAGAAGAAGAAGAAGAAGGAGGAGGAGGAAGAGGAAGTAGAAGAAGAATAAGAAGAACGTAGAAGAAGCAGGAGGAGGAGAAGAAGAAGAAAGGAGAAGGAAGGAGGAGGAGGAAGTAGAAGAAGAAGAAAGAAGAAGAAGAAAGTAGAAGAAGGAGGAGAAGGAGAAGAAGAAGTAGAAGAAGACGAAGAAGAAGAAGAAGGAGAAGGAAGTAGAATGAGAAGAAGTAGAAGAAGAAGAATTAGAAGAAGAAGGAGAAGGAAGTAGAATGAGAAGAAGTAGAATAAGAAGAATTAGAAGAAGAAGGGGGAGGAGGAAGAGGAAGTAGAAGAAGAATAAGAAGAACGTAGAAGAAGCAGGAGGAGAAGCAGAAGGAGGAGGAGAAGAAGAAAGTAGAAGAAAGGAGAAGGAAGGAGGAGGAAGTAGTAGAAGGAGGAGAAGAAGAAGAGGAAAGTAGAAGAAGGAGGAGAAGAAGAAGAAGGAAGTAGAAGGAGGAGAAGACGAAGAAGACGAAGAAGAAGAAGGAGGAGGAGGAGGAGGAAGTAGAAGAAGAAGAAGAAAGAAGGAGGAGGAGAAGGAGGAGGAAGTAGAAGAAGAAAAAGAAAGTAGAAGGAGGAGGAGAAGGAAGAAGAAGCAGGAGGAGGAGAAGGAAGAAGAAGGAGGAGGAAGAGGAAGAAGAAGGAGGAGAAGGAGGAGAAGGAGGAGGAAGTAGAAGAAGAAGAAGAAAGTAGAAGAAGGAGGAGGAGAAGGAAGAAGAAGAAGGAGGAGGAAGAGGAAGTAGAAGAAGAAGAAGAAAGTAGAAGAAGGAGGAGGAGGAGAAGGAAGAAGAAGGAGGAGAAGAAGGAGGAGGAGGAGGGGGAGGAGGAGGAGAAGGAGAGCTGCTTGTGAAACATTTATGAATTCAACTAAAGAGGAAGAATATTCCAGAAAGTCTTTCAAATGAACAGACCTCGCATCACGATGATGACATCATCTCCGATGTGAGTCTCGCTGTCCTACGTTATATTTGCGCTGCATGTTCACGGCCCTCTAGTGGTGACTTCTACTTTCTCAAAACACATCATATCGTGTTTTTTAATACCGCTCTTGAATATCGTGTGTTTTACGACACATTGGTGTCTAAGCAATAGCTCAGCCAATTATAAGTTGTATTGTTGTATTCATTCAATCACACAATACTCGATGCAGACGCCGCCCGCCCGATACCCGCCTCCAATGACCCTTCCATCACATTAAAGCAATGCTGTGTGTACAGAAATACCTCCAAAGAAAAAGGGTTATTATTTTCAGAGCTACGTAACTGTATCAGCACCAAAATGAAGGAATAAATAGTAAAGTAGTATTTATTGGCTTCTAAAGGCAGATAACTGCTGATATGCTGAAAAGTATGGTCCACAGTCAGCACTGTACACACAAGTTACCAATAAAATATGCTCCAAGCAATGTCCTGGCATGGATACTCATAATATATATATATATATATAAATACATATAAATATATCTATATATAAATGTATGTATGTGTAAATATATATATATATCTTAATATATATGTAAATATACATATAAATATAAATAAATATATATGTGTAAATATATATATATATATTTATAAAAAACAAATATATATTTAGAGGAAAGGAAGAAGAAGAAGAAAACATATATATATTAACATATCAGACTTTCTAGCAATCATAAGACCATATACACCTTTTCACAAAAACTAAGCGACATTGGAATATCAGCAGTGTACAGTATGTTTCAAATACTTTTCATTGGATATGTTCTCTCAATAAAAGTTTTTTAGGAAGTGATGTCAAAGTTTTTTATTTTGTATTCTGTGACTGTTTACTGAAGCTGTGTTTCCCCTCATGAATCATGAAACATTCATCATATCTGAAATATGAGGTGAGGTTGTTCGGTTGTTGCTCTGCAGAATTCTTCTCCATCTTGCATATCGTATACATTCAGGTTGTTTGAGAGGAGGAGGAGGAGGAGGCTCATATCAGATGACACCACGGAGGTGAACAGTTGGATCGGTTCTTCGCATGTGACTTTATGTGTGTGTGATTATGTTTATTCATTCACTCAAAGCTGGTGATGTGGTAATTTCACACCATAATTTCCATCTTGAAAGTTTTAGTGTCGCCCATATTATTTAACATTTGAGTTTTGCATTCAATTTGGCTAATAATGTGAAATCAGCAAGTTGGTTGTATTCCACATGAATAAAATACATATTTTTGAGCACATCGGAGCGACCGGCGTGAATCATTGTAGGACATTAAAAAGACATTAGGAACTAAAGTAGACATTAAATAAGTCATAAAGTGATATTATGACCTTCGACATTCCCATTAGAAGTCCTTTATGTCTTTACTTACTTTCAAAAAGATGAATCGCCATAAATGGTGAACATTAAAATGCATTTTACTTGTTTCCGTAGTGCGTAATCCCAGTGACTTCCCTCGGAGCCCCGTGGCCCCTGAACATGGCCCCTGAACGAGGCCCCTGAACGTGGCCCCTGAACGTGGCCCCTGAACGAGGCCCCTGAACGTGGCCCCTGAACGAGGCCCCGGCTCCTCTGAGAGCTCCTCTGGCCTGCAGCGAGAGGAGGCTGCAGGTATGGAGACGTTTACCTCTCTCGTCTCTCGACTGTGACGGAATCTGTGAGATTATAACTCGGCCGCTCTGGGTTGCCATGCCGATAAGACGACAGCGTGGCCGCAGCTGATTAAAACCGCCTGCGAGACATTTCCAATTTATAAACTAGTTTTCCCTCTCTATATGAAGAATAAAATGTGTTATGGCTGTAATAAAAGATGTGAGAGTTTATATCTGCAGCACACGCATTAGACTCACTGCGGTGGACTCAAGTATTTAAGTATTTAATTCACTTTTTAATCCCATAGTTTACATGTTCTATTTTTATTATATATATATATATATACATATATATATATATTAGTGCTGTGAAAAATAACGCGTTAACTCAGTTAATTCAATTACAGGTTTAACTAGTTGTTTTTTTTAACGCATTTAACGCATGCGCAGAATGAGCTTCCAATCCGTCTGTTGTTGGTCGTCGGGACGAAAAAAAAGTCACTTGCAAAATGAGCTTCCAATACACCACTTCAACCTGAACTCTGTCCGCTCTCATGCAGACGGTCTGTTCA
Source organism: Pseudoliparis swirei (assembly GCF_029220125.1). Taxonomy (NCBI): domain Eukaryota; kingdom Metazoa; phylum Chordata; class Actinopteri; order Perciformes; family Liparidae; genus Pseudoliparis; species Pseudoliparis swirei. The sequence goes on from NC_079390.1 coordinate 536,714, forward strand.
TCGGTAATGATCCTTCCGCAGGTTCACCTCCGGAAACCTTGTTACGACTTCTACTTCCTGTAGATCAGGGTCTCAACACGTCGATCGCGACCTGCCAGTCGATCGCGGCGTAGTGTCGGTAGATCGCATGACATTAAAGAGATTGGCCCGCCCCCTGACATGTTCTCTAGAGCACGTCTTTGTTCTTTTATTAAACTAAACGTCTGTTGTTGATCGTATCTCCACAGCAGCATGTCATTTCTGTCTCTTCGCGTTGCGTTAACACTTATCGATCTCCGTCTGGCGCGCCACAGAGCTCCGTGCGCGCGCATCGGGACCGAACAAAAAAAAAGTCACTTGTCAATCTGTCCACCTTTAGATTGTATCATGGTGGAGTTAATGGTTGACAAACAAGAGAAAAATGTTCTGTTTAACCCTCCTGTTACCTTTACATTTACTAACATATTTTACCCTCGGGGTCAATTTGACCCCAGCAATTAAAACCTCCAGAAAATTCTTAGAATTAATATTGCTTCCCAAGTTTAAGGTACTTTATGTTTGTTTGTTGACTACCTAAATAGCCCTTTAACCCTTGTGTTGCCTTAGGGTCATTTTGACCCGAATCAATATTACACCTCCCCCCGCTTTAGGATTAATTTGACCCCATTCAATGTTTAATGTCGGTGTTCTTTCGGTAGTCAACAAACAAACATAAAGTGCCTCACACTTAAACTTGGAAAATAATATTAATTCTAATAATTTTCTGGAGGTTTTAATTGCTGGCGTCAAATTGAACCCAAAGGGTAAAATATGTTAGTAAATATAAAGGTAACAGGAGGGTGAAACATTGAATCGGGTCAAAATGACCCAAAGGCGGGGGGAGGGTGTAATATTGATTCGGGTCAAAATGACCCTAAGGCAACACAAGGGTTAAATAAATAAAAAAGTTGATATTTTTGATATGTTTGACACAGTGAAAAACAGCCTGGGGTCAAATTGACCCCAAAGAACACCGACATTAAACATTGAATGGGGTCAAATTGACCCGAAAGGTAACAGGAGGGTTAAACATTCTGTTTAGGATGAAGATGTATTAATGTTCCATATGGAAGAAAACTGCTAAATAACTGCTGAGTTGCAGCACCATTGTATAGAAGAATGTATAAATGTATATATCCGTCTTTTGTCATAAATCTCTATGTTCTCACAAAATATACCGAGAATATCGGTAATATGTGATTAATCATGATTAATCCACAAAAACCTGTGATTAATCCGATTTAAATTTTTAATCGTTTCACAGCCCTAATATATATATAGATACACATATATATATATATACATACATACACATATATATATATATACATACACACATATATATATATATTATTTATATATATATATATTTTTTTTTATATATATATTTTAAACAATATATATTTCTTTAATATATATATATATAAATATATATATTTTTTTATATATATATTTATATATATATATATATTCCTATCCTAAATTATTATTATCAAATACATCTGAAAAGTAATATAAAATAAATGAAAATAATAACGTTTTAAAAAAGTGTATATATATATATATATATATAGTTTTTTAAAATCCTTTGAGTATACTTTGAGGTTTTTGGGTTGAGGCATGTTGTGAGAATGAAAGTGATGTGACAGGAGGGACACACACAATAAGTCTACACCGCATACACATCCACAGAACACACACACTCACACATGGTCCACTACCTTCTGATCCATCAGCTGAGTGGATGACATCAGGTCTGTGATTGGTTGAGGTTTTGGTAACACGCTCTCAATGCTCTGACATTTGATGCATTTGCAGTTTAACGTCATCAGGCATTCGTCAAATGGTCTAGAAACACAATGGTTTGCAGGAACAGCTTGTTAACAGTATTTAATGTATTTTAAAAAATAATTTAAATTCTAGTTTATAATCATAAAAATAAATGAATTTGAACACATTTGTTTTCTACTTTCTTTTTTAAAATTGTTTACAATTTTTTTAATTGAATAATAAACTGAAAAAATTTAAACTTTTAAAATGTTATAAAAAAAGGAAAAGAATACAATTCAAAATAAATAAAGGAAAAAATGTATTCAGTTTTTTATTTATTTTTATAACATTTTAAAATGTTCAATATTCTCTTAGCTCTTGTTGTTCCGAAAATGAACCAATGAGCGTGAGCTGTAGGCGAGTCCACTGATTGGCCGGGGAACCCCGCATCGACTGAGAGGGCTCCATCTCTGTCGCCACGCAGGGAGCCTCCATGTGACATGCAGGTTCATTATCTTGTGCATTATTTCTGTGTATGACATACTGTAGACACTAAATAGTTCTAATAATATTTTTCAAAATGAAATACAGTGGATAACATCCATTAAAAATGCTAATTCATTTTTAGCAATGATAGCAAACTATCCCTTCATTGTTCTTTTTTAATATTTAATTATTTTTCTTATAGTGCGGTGTGCGTATTTGCATATTTGTGAGTGTTGTTGTTGTTGTCTGCACATTCTCTCAGATAAATAAATCCTCCTAAATGTGTGTGCCTGCCTGGGACAGCCGGTCGAGCCCACTGCCCTCGACACCTCCACGTGAGCGCCGCTGCTCCGGCCCCCCGAGGCGGCGTGTCGCTCCGGGGTCAGACGTGTCGAGTCGAGAGAACTGGATCTCGATCTCCCCGCAGGGCTCCGGACCCATCTCTCTTCACTGGCCGGTCCCTCCAGGTCCCGGTGACTCGCCTGACCCAGCTGAGTCACTCCCACAGGGTGCAGACACACTGCAGAGCCAGGTTACATCGGACTCACATTACATTGTGGGCTATTTGTATTATATTTGCTGTCAATAGGTGTATATTTGCTTGTCTGGGTATACGTCAGTGGGTTATCCCTCCTTAAACACTCCCTCTAGATCAGGGGAGTCAGCCTCATTTCCCCGTGGGCCACATCAGCGTCATGGCCGCCCTCAAAGGTTGTAACTGAAACATATAAATGTATAAACTACTCAAACATAGTGTTAAATAACTCTCTTTGCATTGGATTATTGTTTATTTGAGTATGGAAATATTTTATATCAGAAAATGTCTCTAATATTATATTTCCATTTAAATTTGAAACCTTCAGAATAAAAGCACGGGATATTTTTCCTCAATTTCTTTGAGAAAAGGTGATCATGTGTCTTTCAAGTCGCCAGGGGCCATATAAAATGAAAATGTCTATACATTAATTTTAATTGTAATCCTTCAAAATAAAAGCATGGGATGTTTGTCTTCAATTTCTTTAAGAAAAGGTGCTCACGTGTCTTTCAAGCCACCAGGGGCCACATCAAATAAAAATGTCTCTAATATTATAACATCCATCCATATAAATTTGAAACCTTCAGAATAAAAGCATAGGATATTTTTCTTCAATTTCTTTAAGAAAAGGTGATCACGTGTCTTTTCGAGCCACCAGGGGCCACGTAAAATGTTGTGGCGGTTTGAATCTGGCCCGCGGGCCATGTGTTTGACACCTGTGCTCTCGGGCCTTCTGGAAGAACCTGATGCATTCCCTCCATCCCTCCGGCCTTTCTGCCCTCAGGGTTTGGTCCCAGTTGGATATTCACATGCCTGAACCACTTCACTTGACTCCTTTGGGTGACGACACACACACACACACACACACACACTGCAGGCCATCCTGCATATGGACGTACGGTTCATTGATAGAGTGCATTAGCTCAGAAGAACATGCACACACAAACATATTTGGATCCACATATGGATTTCCTGATGAGCATCACATAATGAATGTTCACCCTTTTCATCTGTTGTGTTCCAGTAGGGACGTCATCCATCTCACACACACACACACACACACACACACACACACACACACACACACACACACACACACACACACACACACACACACACACACACACACACACACACACACAGTATGCTAACCCCCCTCCTGCTCTCACAAACACACACACACACATACACACACACACACAAACTGATGACAAAGCACTTAGGCATGCCTTGAGGTATTATCCATGTGATGCTTAAATGAAGACTGGCATCTTCCAGGAATTTACATCCAGCAATTTGGCAGGTAGAGCGATGAGGGGGGGGGGGCATCTGGAACACCGGCTCCTTATATAACAGCTGGGTGGTCCCTATCAGGCCTGTTGTGTTGTATAAGTGTGTATATGTGTTACATGTTTATGCACCTGTGTATAATTATGAACGAACTATACCGCGTCTAAGAGCCATTTTGTTTGTTTTTGTGTAGTTGGACCTCCCACCACTAGGGGCGCTGTCAATTAAGACAGAGGCCAATATAATCAGGTACTAGATTGGCAGGAACTCACAGTTTGTTCCTCTTGTGTCGTGCCCCTATTACCTATCTTTTGGTTTGTGTTGGGAAACATAGAACTTTAGAAATAAATAACCTTTTTACATTTAAAAGTGGTCATTGCATCTGTTTATGGCAAGCGTCATAAATAATACCTTGAAGCAACCTGTGACCTTTTATTTACATACAACGGGGTCACTACATCACCTGGGCGACACTTTTTTTAATCAAGCGAGTTGGTTTTAACTCACATAACCTGAGGCAAAGTAACGCCAGTTTTGATTTATTGAGCCTCTTTTTATGTAAATGAGACAACAACAACGCCACCAAGGTCAACAAGTAACTTGCGATGTCCCCCCTCATTCAAATCGCATTATCTCGAGGCCACGCTCCTGAGTGAAGAGTGTCGTCAGCTGTCTGATATAATCATTTATAAATACAAATGTCACGGCGGATGTTGGGCGGAGCGCAGCCGTTGAATCCAAATGAATGTCTGTGTCGAGTCGGAGGATAAATCACAGGCATCGACAAAAGGTCGGGGGTTTAAGGAGCTTTTTTATTTATTTAATTATTTACTAGAGACCTCTAAATAAATCCACAGTCCTCGGGTGTCGGGTGGCCTTTAAGAGGAAGAGGAGGCTCAGGGAAGACGCATTGACTGATGAGATTCCCCAAAATGCAAATGTGAATCTTATCTGATTTTCTTTGTCTCGATGCCCCGTGTGCTCGCCACTCGGTGACAGAAATATGACCTTCAATTGAATAAGTGGAGGGGGAAAAAACAGAAATGATTAAACACTTTGAATCTATTGTGCAATGTACAGGTCGACCTAAGAGCTGCAGGATGAACCTTTTGAAATGCGTCTTCAGATGGAAAAGCCAATTCGTATATTGAGGCTATTTAAACAAGCATTACACAACTTCTAAAAAACAACCACAGGGTTCATACTCAACGGATATCCAGGACTTTAAATCAAATTCCCAAGACCAAACACTTCTTTAAATCTCGGTGTATACATGAACAATTTAGAAAATGTTGTATTTAAACTACAATGAGAATTCCAAAGCATACAGTTTATAACCTTAAATGACTCAAATGAATGAGAGACAAAAGTTCAGATTAAAAGAAAAAACTGATGTCTTTTCAGTTAAGGTGCGTTCACTTGCAGCGCGGAATATTTGCCAGTATAAGATCGTACGCCGGCGTATATTTTGAGCTACATTCTTTTAAAAGCATATTAATTATTTAAAACTCAGCGTTAATGCACATGTGAATATTCCACATTTACATGACTTTTCCAAAAACTTTAGGATTTTCTTCTAATTTAAAGGACTTTTCCGGGCCTAGAAATAACTCTTTCAAAATGTCATGATTTTTCCATGTTTTCCATGACCGTATGAACCCTGCAACCAGCTATGACTCACGCATGACGGAGTCTAATTTAATAACCCCGCTGCTCTCCGGTTTGCCCATATGCTGTTTGTCTTCATGTGGAAACAAGTGCAGATCCAAAAAAGCCACAGAAGCGTGAAAAAAAACAAGGGTTTTGAGTTTTTGACCTTTTGACCTTCGTCAAACAGCTGTTCCCCCTCCCCTGGTGAGAATGAACTGTGTATGATGTTAGCCAGTGAACAAGAAAACAACACGCCTATCTCGATCAAGCATGTTCTCCTCCTGCAATCAACCAAGATAACCAAAAAAGAATCGGAGCTGTGACAGAATACAGCCGAAAAACAAGCATGAAAATAAAAGAGTAAAAGACGACTAAACCCCCAAAAGGTTTGAGGGAGATTGAATGAGCCAGCTGTTGAAGCAGGTTTTGTCATGCACAACCAACAAGCATAAACTTCAGCTCTTATTTGCATTGCTTGAATCAACCGAAATGAATTTAACAGCCAACGTTATATAAGAGAGAGAAAAACTGCTGAAAGTCGTTGAAAGTTGACGGAGTGTGCCGCGATAACGTTCATCTTCCACACCTGGAAGCTGCAGTTCCCCCGGAGGCGTCTCCTGTTGACGAACACCTCGGCTGGAAGAGGAAAGAGGTTTGGAGCGTCGCTCGAGGGCAAACAGGAGAGTTTCACTTTCATCAACACTAATGTGTCACGGCAATTCATGAATTCATTCAGACTCAATGCTCGGATAGAAAATACAGCAGATAGGAACATCCAGCTGATTGCATCCAGAAACAAAAGGTTCATCTTGCCAATGACAGGAAGAAAATACACAGCAATGAAGCCTCAGATTCATATTGTAATGTCCCATTCCCCCCGGGCAGAGGAGAACCGTGAGTATTTATTGTTGCACCTAGCTTGACATGAATAATTTAAAAAAAAATGAAATTCTATATATCTGGAAAGCTTGAAATGTGCTAAATGAATTCAATCCTACAAGACCTACTGCACTCCGCTAAACTGTGACTGGATCCCGATCTGTGTGACTGGCTGCTGCTGCATTCAGGGCAGCGACAACAAGTTAGCAGTTACGCTCGCTAAAGCAAGTAGCTCGCTAAAGCAAGTAGCTCGCTAAAACAAGTAGCTCGCTAAAGCAAGTAGTTTATCTAACGCCAGTAGCTCGCTAGCGCAAGTAGTTTATCTAATGCTAGTAGCTCGCTAATACCAGTAGCTCGTGAATGCCAATAGCCCTATAACTTAAGTAGCTCTCTAATGTCAGTAGCTTGCTAACGCCAGTAGCCCTGTAACTTAAGTAGCTCGCTAACATCAGTAGCTTGCTAACGCCAGTAGCCCTATAACTTAAGTAGCTCTCTAACGTCAGTAGCTCGCTAATGCAAGTAGCTCTATAACTTAAGTAGCTCTCTAACGCCAGTAGCCCTATAACTTAAGTAGCTCTCTAACGCGAGTAGCTCTATAATGCTCGTAGCTCTCCAACGCAAGTAGCTCGCTAACGCCAGTAGCGACGAGAAACGTCTGGAAAAAGGAGAATTGGACTTTGTTGTGATGACCGAGATGAAATGGATTTCTTTTTAATGAGGTGATTAAAAGTGGTTCACAATTTACACCTCGTTTATTTCCCACTGCCATCACGTTACTGCTATCTCACACAGCCGCGGAGAATTAAAGATGTCATTTCGAAATCATCAAGTATTCCCTTTGCTTTCGGCCTGATCGCTGACTACCAACCGCTTGTTTTACCGACCGACCTTTGGGAATTATTTTTCTTTTGATATCATTTGGAGCTTATAGCTTTTATGCACATGCTGAATAAAGCAAGTCCGGCAATAAATAATCGACTCCTTGATCTGGACCACCTTCTGAATGAAATGACTATGTTGAGGCTGCAGTTGCAGATGGAACTAGAACGGGCCCTCGGTAGAGCGCATACATTCGCATATCACAAGATTGGGCATTGAATTATTAACATTTTGGCATTAGTTGCCAATTGGATAAAAATGTACCGTGCTATGGTAAAAAGAAGATTTTGACCTTTTCATTCATGACCTTTGACCCGATCGATCCCAAAATCTAATCAAATGGTCCCCGGATCATAACCAATCATCCCACTAAATTTCATGCGATTCGGTTTAATACTTTTTGACTTATGCGAATAACACGCACGCATACAAATACAAATACACGGCGATCAAAACAGAACCTTCCGCATTTTCAATGCAAAGGTAATAACTGTAGATTATAGTAGGTTAATAGAATATAGAATAGGAAGGACATGTTTTAGGTTCAAGGTTGTGTTATCCTTCCATGAACACACACTCTTGGTTCTGATAGCTCTTATAGTGATTAAACCAACAACATATAGGACTGAACAAGTCAGAAAGATGAGCTACTGTGTGCTTCAGTGATCACCAGAGTGAGAACCACAGCCTGTCAGCTGCACATCAGACCATTTGAGTCAGAGAGGCTGCGATTGAATTACCTTAAATGCCTTTTTATCCTCGTCCCGCATGGATAACAGGTTTTTTATGGTCCAGACAGCTGTCAGAGCTCCACTTTAGCCCTCTCTGTGTGACTGATTCATATCTGATGTTGAGGAGGAGGAGGGCAGCGGTGGGATGAAGATGGTGCACTTTCCTTTCTCACACAAAAATAAAATCAGCTGCAGAGGGAGTTTGATTGATTTAACAAAAAATGAAAAAGCCAGTGATTACACACGATTGTATTGGTTTATCCTCACAGCATTCCCTCTCTGTGTGTTTATCCTTCTGTAACTATAGAGACACTCTCCATGTTTGCATTTGCTGACACTGTAATTAAAAAGAAGATTGCTAAAAGATGTTTCCTTCCTCTGCGGGAAAAAAGAAGAATCAGAACAGCTGTCTGCATGAGTCTGTTTTTACCTGAACTCAGGTTCTCCCATTGGATAATAATATGTCTGTCTGGTATTGATCAGACAGTAACAGAGAAGTATGTACCACTACCTATCTCGGTTTCTGACAATAGATTATATAACTCTCAAATATCAACAACTGGTCAAACATCTCTCTCATCTGGACTGGAAATGAACATCATGAACCAGAAGTTATTTCATCTCAGGCGTTCTCTACGTCCATCCATCCATTCCCGTCACCTGGTTCTCACGCCCAGCTCACCTGCAGCCCATCCCTTCGTTAGTCTGTCAGTATTTAGACCCCCTCACTTCTGACAGATTGTCTCGTGTTCTCGTGTCTCCAGCGTAGTATTCCTGTGTATTCCTGAGTATTCCTTGAGTTTTCCTGACCTGCCTACCCTGACCTTTCGATTCTCTGCCTGCCCCCTTTTTAGACTCGTTGGCCTCTGTGGGGTTTTTACCTTAAAGATAAAGCCCCGCTAGTTCAATTATCAGACCCACTCCAATGACCACAGATGACAGACTCGGGCTCATAGTTTTACTTGCTGCCAAGGAGAATGCCTGAGCTGTGCCTTCGCACGTCTCAAAAAACACTCTGGCTCAATTCTCCCCCGACAGTCCTTTTATTGAGGCAAATGGTTATACAAACAGCTGAGGAAACTCCTTTTCTTATCCGTCTGAGTTGTATGACCCTGAGTGTGTGATGGAGATGTGGGTGAGGTATGTGGGGAGACATGAAACAAACCCTTGTTCCATCAACCAGATGTGACCCTGGAAACTTTTGCTCTCAGGGTGACCGGTATAGAATAAACAACACAGCAATAATATGATTGTAATGATTAATCTTCTTCTAATAATTACAACCATGTGGAGTAAACAATAATTCATAGGGCTTACATTCTTTAATACAAATTGAAAACACATGCTCTAAAACCTAACAGCCTCACGGACTGACCTCCCGGTTTTGACCTCCCGGTTTTGACCCGGCCCGTTTCCAGTACAGACAATCACCGTTGTGACCGCGGTCTCTCGAGTCGTGCTTTTGGCTTCCAGTTTGTCGCTCTCTTACAGAATATGGACACACATGGCAACAGCTACTGGCTCTTCATCCTCTTGAACCTCATCCTTTCCACCTATACTGTTATTCCAGTCGGGTTACATTTCAACAAAACCTCTCCAGAACCTTTCAAACCAAGGTTCTTCAAAGAACCATGTCCTTAAAGAGTTCTTCAAAGAACCCATAAAAGTGTCTCAAAGAACATTTAAAAAATGGTTCTTTAAGGCACCATTTCTGGTTCCACAAAGAACCTTTCAAACCAGGGTTCTCTAAAGAACCATTCCACAAATAGTTCTTCTTAAAAGTTTCTTGTAAACCCACAAAGCCTTTTAAAGAACCATTTAAGAACCATTATTTGTCTGTGTGTAAGACTCAACTTCACACACGCCTCTTGAAGGGCATCTGTGTGCTCTGATCAAAACTCACCAACTCTGGGTTATCATGGTTTGATGACATGGTTTCTAAGGCGATGGCTCGTATCTGAAGACCACCTCTTAGATCCCTGTTGCTGCTCTCCAAGCCTCCTCGGTGTGCTGCTGCAGCAGCCTGTGTTCTGGCTGCAGGCCGAGGCATCGGCAAGAGATGATCAGCCAGTCAACAGCCTTCCTGAAGTTGTCCTGACATCCACATAAACCACAGGCTGTAAACTCTGTTATCCACACATCTACAGTTCAGACTGACAGAAACAGTGTTTACTTTATTACAGAAACCAACAGAATCAGTAATATACTGTATGTCTATAAGACAAAATGGTAATGTAGTTGTTGATTTAAAAGTAATGTTAGAGTTGGACATCCATACAGAAACACATGAGAGAACAGGTGTATGCCTAAGTAGCTGTAAAGTAATAATAATAATAATGATAATAATAATAATAATGATAATAATAATTAAAATTATAATTATAATTATTATAATAATACTGTTGATCTGAATGTGTTGGCACCCCTTCTGTTTTTACATAAAGTTACGAATAAAGTTAATTGTGTGTTGATGTGAGGTCCCTGTGGATGAAAGCAGGAGGATTTCCATAATTTGCTGCAAGATGTTGAGCGGCTGCATCCAATGAAGCTGCACGATGTCATCAGATTGTGTGCAGGATCTGACTCGGCTGACGAGGTACATAAGAATAGCTCTGTTGAAATAGCCGATCGTCTCCTTGACTTGTGAGGGTCACATAAAGTCTTCGGTCTTAAATATAGATCACAAACTGCTGAGGAAACATAGTCGGCGGGAAGAGAAGCTGAAAGATGTGCTGCTGCTTGTCAGTGGTCATGTTTAATTTAAAACCTTAGGGTTCACAGAATAAGAGATATTAAAGCGAAAAGACCAGACATCAGAGAAGAGAGAGTCCCTGAACCTCACACACACACACACACACACACACATTCAAACGCCACCTGTCTTGGCTGCAGATGTGAAGGTGCGTCTTTGTGTGTGGGCGTGTAGCGAGCTGGATTCTGTAAGTTTAATTACTTCATGGCGATCAAAGTGGAACTCGTGGCACTGAGGGATGTCGGCCGAGCAGCCGGCCGGTTGCTCGGCGACCACTGACCTGGCTAAAAACGTTCACCTCGGACTAAGATGGAGGGTGTTGTTTAGCTGTCCTCTGTCAGGGGACACGCGGGACATCGATGACGAGGCCGGCTGCCAACATGAGGAACGTATACAGACATCAGAGTCATGAAATACCAACACATTATAGCAGATAAATCTCTGTGGTTGCCTGGCGACAAGTTCAGGCCATCCACCGATGTCAGCGGGGACGGGCTCTGACCCCCGTGACCCTGAGAGGATGAGCAGTTAGATAACGGATGGATGGATGCTTCTGCAGCAGGGACACTATATTCAGCATCCCAGCAGCCCAATTCCATCTTTCAGATAATATCGTAAGTCCATCACAAAAAGAGACGCACTTAAATTAAGTATTTATTACCTTCGCATTGAAAATGCGGAAGGTTATGTTTTGATCGCCGTGTATTTGTATGCGTGCGTGTTATTCGCATAAGTAAAAATTGTTAGACCGAATCGTATGAAATTTGGTGGGATGATTGGTTATTATCCGGGGACCATTTGATTAGATTTTGGGATCGATCGGGTCAAAGGTCAAGGTCAAGGTCATAAAAAGGTCAAAATCTTCTTTTTATCCAATTGGCAAGCAACTGCCAAAATGTTCATAATTGAATGCCCAATCTTGTGATCTGCGAAGGTATGCGCTCTACCGAGTGCCCGTTCTAGTTATATCTGTTGTTGCCAGACGTCTGCAGCCCAGCTCCTCCTCCTTCATCCCCTTTCCTTCCTTTGTCCGGAGACACGGACCGCTGTCCTGCCCCGGGCTTCAGAGAAGTGCAATGCTGTATTCTCCGGGATGTCCTCTGGGTATCCGCTCTGTGATAAGCTCGTGTGAGCGTGACAAAGAGAGCGGCGCCCACCGGAGCGCCGGATCGGTTCACAGAGGCTTTCCAATTCACTGAATACGCTGCAGTCGATGTTTGAGGAGATAGCAGCTGGCGCTGCAGACGGGTTGAACCGCGGCCGGTGGTCGTGGGGAAGAACTCTTTATGCTCAGTGGCGTAGTCGGGGGCGTGGCTTATTTAGACAATGTCCGGTTTAAACACAGCGAAGGGGAATACATGTTAAAGTAACTACACACAGAAACATGGAGGTGCCGTCTGGAACCGAATATGATTCTTTAACGTGATGCCAGAATTTTTTTTGTTTGTAAGTGCACTATCTTTCAGCGCTGCATTGCTCCACACATGACATCTGTTTGAGGGGAGAATTCAGAGTGCCCTGAAATTAATTGGTCCATATAACAGTGTGCTGTTTGCCTCTGAGGTCCAGAAGTGTTGCACCATCCAAATGAACTAGTGGTAGGAACCGGTATGACACGCAGATGATTCTGCGAGGTTATTCGAGGGGCTCTAACGGCAAATAAAATAAAATAAAATACATACAAAACCACAAGTAAAAACAAACAAAGAACCACACATGCTTTATAAATAGACAGCTGTACAATGAAAACCCTTAAATGTGAAAGCAAAGAATACAATAAAGTTTACCAGTTGAGTTTCCCCATGAAAGTCAGTATTATCTTTAGAAGAATATGTAAAATATATGTTTATGATGCCTATTGTTGAGCTTCGTCTGCAGCCGTTTTAATTGTCTGTTAATGTCCGATTGGATAAGATGAAGACTGACGCGACGTCATGGGTGTGACATAACTTTAGAAGTAATGCATGTTTTTATGGGAGGGGGTGTTACGTCCCGTGACTTAGACGGCCCTCTTTCAGGAAGAGGGTGGAGCTATCTCTTTCAGGTGTGGTACGCCTGGAGCAACACCACCTGAGAGGCATCACCTAATCAGTGGGCGGGGCATATGTACACCCAGACGAAGTGTTTCTCTCTCTCTCTCGACCTCCGATTTCTGTGGCATGGTGCCAAAGTGTCGGCCACCATGTGTGTCTCTCCCTGTTCTGTAGTCAGTCAGGGAGCTCAGTGTTGTGTTTCCTTTCTTCTCTGGTTGGTCAGTGGGATCTTTTGTTTTCTAGTTAGCTTTATGGGGTTTTGGAGACCCTGACGCCTTTTTCTTTTGATTCTGTTTTAGTTTACCTTTGTTAAGCCTTAACTCTGTGAAATAAATATTCCTTATTTGCTCAAGTATTTCACTTTATTGTTCGCCTCCTTTGTTCCCCCCTCAGCTGTATCCCTTATTGTTTGTATGTTGCGGCCTGCGCCCCCCTAGACAACCGAGAGGCCGTAACAGCCGTCGCGATGCTGCACTTCCTCTCAGTTCTCCCCCTCCTTCATTCCTATTGCATGACGGCCGTTTGATGGTCGGGCTCGTCGGCATTCGCGGCCGCGCCGCTCTCAGAAGATGTTCTTCCTGTGATCTTCAGTTTTACAGGGGCAGCTTGTTCTTAACGTGGTTTCACGTGTAATGCATTTATTAATATGTGATATCATATCGTGTTTCAGTGTGAAATACAACGTCTGAGAAGTGAATCAAAGACGAGGATTTGGTTTTCATGGATTTTATGGAAGTTATTTCTATTCGTCAGCGTGGAACCAGCAACTGTTCACAGCTGAGAATTTGATTAACTTACAGGTAACAGTTGGATTTAGATTGTTGGTGTTTTATTTATTTATTTGCTGGACTGGATTCAGCTGAAGTTGGTGTCAGTGGAACAAGTGAACTGGAGGATGGAGAGAGAGAAACACTGAGTAACAGACACTTGGGTTCAGGAGCCAGCGAGATGTCAAGACCCACGTCAAGATCCACAGCAAGACCCACATCAAGACCCTCATCAAGATCCACATCAAGACCCTCATCAAGATCCACATCAAGACCCACTTCAGGATCCACATCAAGACCCACATCAAGACCCACTTCAGGACCCACATCAAGATCCACATCAAGACCCACATCAAGATCCACATCAAGACCCACATCAAGATCCACATCAAGACCCACTTCAGGACCCACATCAGGATCCACATCAAGACCCACATCAGGATCCACATCAAGATCCACATCAAGACCCACATCAAGATCCACATCAAGACCCACATCAGGATCCACATCAAGACCCACATCAGGATCCACATCAAGACCCACATCAGGATCCACATCAAGATCCACATCAAGACCCTCATCAAGACCCACTTCAGGATCCACATCAAGACCCACATCAAGACCCACTTCAGGACCCACATCAAGACCCACATCAAGATCCACATCAAGACCCAGATCAGGATCCACATCAAGACCCACATCATAATCCACATCAAGATCCACATCAAGACCCTCATCAAGATCCACATCAAGACCCTCATCAAGATCCACATCAAGACCCACTTCAGGATCCACATCAAGATCCACATCAAGACCCACATCAAGACCCAGATCAGGATCCACATCAAGATCCACATCAAGACCCACATCAAGACCCACATCAGGATCCACATCAAGACCCACATCAGGATCCACATCAAGATCCACATCAAGACCCAGATCAGGATCCACATCGAGATCCACATCGAGATCCACATCGAGATCCACGTCAAGACCCACATCAAGACCCACATCAGGATCCACATCAAGACCCACATCAGGATCCACATCAGGATCCACATCAAGACCCAGATCAGGATCCACATCAGGATCCACATCAGGATCCACATCAAGACCCACATCAGGATCCACATCAGGACCCAGATCAGGATCCACATCAGGACCCACAGCGAGATCCACGTCAAGATATCCCAAACCTGTGACACCTCTTATTCACAAAGGCATACTCTTTATAAAAAGCCATTAAAACAATAAAACCTCCCAAATCACTATTTTCAATGAGGTACTTGACGTATTATTTTAATAGTGTTTCAATCAACAACCAAATTAAATCTTATATAAGAGTTATAAAGCGAGTCAAAGCCTCTGGTCTCTGTTCAGACCTCCAGAGGTATCACAAGGTCTTCACTCAGAGAGACTCTGTCTACCTTCTTCTTCTTCTTCTTCTTCTTGGAGAACGACAGAAAGGAGATGAGGGAAGACGGATCGTGAGTCCTTCGTTCTGATTGGCTGCTGGAGAGTCGGTGGATTCTGGGGGCAGTCACACTTTGAACCGCCGGCTCCCCGGGGGGAGCTTGATAGGCCTTGGAGGAACATGGCATCCGGGACACCTACCTGTCCCCGGGCGGTGTGCGGGGAGACGAGCCTCTCCGCTTACAGACGCCAATTAAGGGAAACCTTTCTAAGCAGCTAACGGATGGAGCCGCGCGCCGCGCCATGCTAACGAAAGTCCTAATTATTTTAGACGAAGCATCCGCGATCGACACGAACGGTTCCTGAGGGGATCGACTCCTTTGTGCCAGACGTCGGGGCGGCTGGAGGAAACACGTTTGGACCGGGCTGCTGAGGACAGGGCGATAAATGGATTGAGAGAGAATGAATAAAAAAGAGAGGAGAGGAAGATGGGAACGAGACAAGGTGAAGGGAAGCAGGAGCCCTCTGTCACGGGGGGGGGGGGGGGGGGGGGGTGAAGAGCTGCTGAGTAGCTCTGGAGGTCCCCGGGGAGCTGTCACGGCTAACGGCTGCTGTTGCCTAATGCTGAGGAGCAATTAAACCGCTGTGTGTGTGAGTGTGAGTGTGTTTGTGTGTGTGAGTGTGTGTGTGAGTGTGAGTGTGTTTGTGTGTGTGAGTGTGAGTGTGAGTGTGTGTGTGTGAGTGTGTGTGTGTGTGTGTGTGTAACTTAGTCAGCGTATGATCTCTCTGTCTGACGTGCTAATCAAGCCCATTAACGATGACTTCCTCAATCACTCCCGTGGTTGTGTGTGTAGAAGTGAGCGCGGGTCAGATGACGAGCCTCCGAGCCTCGAGGAACCTCAAAGCCCTCTGGTGGGGCGGAGCGGTACTGCAGCTGGGGCGCAGGAGGACATGCAGAAAGAGCTTTTTATAGAGAACTTCACATATTAGACAAGTTCAAAGTACACGGACATGAAACTAAGTTATTAATAAATAAGTTGGTAGCTAACGGGTTACGCCGCGCATGCGCGACGGCCGAGACTCGCTGATCCTTGATGTTTTACGAAAAGCCAATCTCCGTGAGATCAACATTGAGCATGAATTGAGATCCAGCTGTATCCTTTCAAAACAAGAGCTCAACATTAAGCATGAATTGAGATCCAGCTGTATCCCTTCAAAACAAGAGCTCAGCCATTAAGCATGGATTGAGATCCTGCTGTTTCCCTTCAAAACAAGAGCTCAACATTAGGCATGAATTGAGATCCTGCTATTTCCCTTCAAAACAAAAGCTCAACATTAACGGAGCTAAATGAGCAGCTAACGGTGTTTAGCTAACGGTGACTAACTGGGCTGCATCTCATTCCACCACCAGAGAGCCTCAACTTTAACCTCCACACACGTGAAATGGATTTGACCTCTTTGGAGTTGTTGGAAGGGGATTGGACTGGACATGAGAAACATGTAAGTAACCACAGAAATGCTACTGCCACAAAGTGGAGGAAACACACACACACACACACACACAGTGTCATACAGTGCACCTCACTGAAGCGTTTGCTGCATCAGCTCTCGGTGATTCCTCACTTCCCCTCGTGTCATGTCTACCTCAGTGATTCCAAGATTTCTCCGGAGGTTTCCCGGCGGAGCGGTTACCGGTGGCCCCGGCCGGTACTTAGCCCTTGTTATGTGTGCATTGAGTACGTCGGTGATTAATTAAAGCAATCTATCTGGAGCTGTGAGTCTGGAGGGGAATCAACATTCTGTTGGAGGGATTAGTGGATGAAGGAGCTGCAGGAGGCCTGTAGCGCTGCCGGCCCCTCGGCCAGGAGGCAACATCAGACACCACAACAGGGCACTCGCATTATTTAGTATTTTAGTGTCCATTTCAATTCAATTCAATTCAGTTTATTTGTAGAGCCCAATTTCACAAACTACTAATTCCCCTCAGAGGGCTTTACAGTCTGTACATATAGACATCCCTGACCTTTGACCTTTGACCTCACATCGGATCAGGAACAACTCCCAAACAACCCTTCAGGGTCAGAACCCTTGAGGAGAGAACAGAGGAGGATCCCTCTCCAGGATGGACAGGTGTCATAGATGTCATGTGACCAGAAGGAATCATTACACACACATTAAAACACAGGAACAACACAATGAAGATGAGTGGATGAAGAGTTGGTAGTCGGCATATTCCACCATCCAGACCTCCACGGTCCATCAGGCAGGTGGATCCATGGCGTCTCAGAGGGTCCGATGAACCCTATGAGCCGTTCGGTCTCTGTTGGGTCTAGTTATCATCATGTGATCACCGATGTGCAGGTTAGTAAGCAGAGCCTAACATCTGGAGAAACACCGTTACACCTGCAGCTCAATGGAGGTCATGTGAAGCCGTTATTATGTCTACTTGTGTATATGAGTCTCTATTTGGGGCTTTACGGGTGGAACCGGAGGAACTCTTCTGTGCATAGGTTCCTTTACCTGTCGTGTTTATGTAAGAGGTTGCCGTGATTGAGAGTCGATCCATAATAGATGTGAACAAAGTTCAAATCTCTTTTTATCGACGTTTTGTTTCCGTGCAGGTTGCAGATAATAAATAAATGTAATCACTTGCAGAAATTCCCTCTCCTCTCCCTCTTCTCTGTTCTCTCTCAGCAATCCCATCTGAGAGTTGATTCTGTTCCTGTGTCCTTCCATCCATAATTAAAATAACAAGCAGCTAATTACTTTTGAATAATGTCGAGCCAGTCAGGCACACAACCCCCTCTCCATAATTAAAGTGCACCCAGCAGTTTCTGGCCCCACAGCCACGTCACGTTGCATCGTCTCAGTGAACCGGAGCACACGGGCCGCCCCCCCCCCCCCCCCCCCAGGGAGAAGCTTCCAGAGAGAGTCCAGGGTCCGGGTGTCAGCTGGCCTTCACTCGCTCCGGGCTCCAGTTATTTGAGGGTTTTTTGGAAATGCAACGCGGCTTCATCTGAAGCTCCCCAGGGCGGAAAAAAGCATTGTAGCAAAAAACTGCACGACATCCACAGAACGTTGACTGGGAGGAAGTAACGGGAGACGGGGGGAGTTTAATGTTTTCAAGCGATGCTGTCTGTGAGGTTGTGTGACAAGAAAGACCATAAAAGACCAAAAAAGACATTAAAATAACACAAAAGACAATAAAAGACCATAAAAGACATTAAAAGACCATAAAAGACCATAATAGACAAGTAAAGACCATAAAAGACCATAATAGACATTTAAAGACCATAAAAGACATTAAAAGACCTTAAAAGACCATAAAATACAATAAAAGACCTTAAAAGACTTTTTCTATTTCTATCTAGGAAAACATACATCAAGAGACTCCCTCTCCTGTTATCCTCTACTTTTTACTGTTGTGTTATATTTGTTATTGTTGTATGTTTGCTATTGTGTTGTGTTTATTATGGTCTGTTCAGGCACTACATATGCTAATTAGCCATGGAGCTACAATCTGGTACGGAGCATCAAATAGTGCATTCATGTTTTAACTCTACATGGTCCCTTTAAATGAAGATAATATTTATAATAAAATAACAGCAGCTCATTGACAGATGATGATGTTCACATAGTAAAGTACATATATTTAGTTTGAATATTTGACAAAATAGTTTCATCTTTTCAAGCGATGCTGTCTGAAACACCATAAAAGACCTTTCTCTATTTCCATGTAGGAAAACACACTTCAAGAGTCTCCCTCTCCGGTTATCCTGTACGGTGTGTTATTGTGTTATATTTGTTATTGTGTTATATTTGTTATTGTGTTATATTTGTTATTGTGTTATGTTTCTTATTGTTTTATGTTTGTTACGGTCTGTCAAGAAAGACCATAAAAGACCTTTCTCTATTTCTATCCAGGAAACACACTTCCAGAGTCTCTGCATCATCATAAAAGCAGCCGCCTGGTGACGGATGGTGTTCCCACGGTGAAGTACAGGTGTGCAGTGTGAGTTCTCTCGTTGACGTGACGCCTGAACGCCACGTGGCTCCAGCCTGCCGCTGCGTGTCTGTCCCTGTAAAGGATCGCCCCACTTCCACCCCGGCACCACAAGGCTGGAGCTCTGAAGCTCGGCTCCCGGAGGCCGCGGGAGAGGCCATTCATCAGAGGATATTGCCCGTGTGCGGAGCGGGGGTCCCTAAGCTGCTCCCTGGCAGGGACTGTTGGGGAAGTGTGTGTGTGTGTGTGGGGGGGGGGGGCTCCTCCTCACCGATCGGCGCTCCGCCACCATCAATCTTTTCCGGAGAGCTCCCAGAGCTTCGGTGGCCACGGCTGCACGCCGGCCTAATGAAGGCCTCACGCCGGGCGCCGCGGCACAACATGTTCATCTCTGCCAGAGGGCGGGGGGGCGGGGGGGGATTCTTCTGCAGACGCATGCCGCTTGCTTTCACTCCGTTCACAACCTACAACACACTCTTGATTTCTATGGGATGCATTATGTCATCAGTAGGACATTAAATGGTTTCGGGTATTTCTGCCTCTGCACACAAAGGAAAGCTGTGATGTATTGTGGTGACTGTGAACCTGTGACCTTTGACCTTTTACCCATTAATGACTGGTTACATTCCAGCCTGCATCCTCTTGTCGCTCCGTATGAATCCACCCAGGACGTCCTCTTCCTCCGCTGCTCTATTTGGACAAAGGCGTAAAAATGAAATAGCTTGTGTACATCAGTTTACAATAGATGTTCAAATATATTCAGTTTTAATGTATCTGCATTGTTATTGTGTTTATTTGCTTTGTGTTTTCTGTGGACTTCCATTGGCTCATATCCAGTAAACGTTGTTTTTTATTCCCCTAAAAAGCCGATTATCTCTCTATAAAGATAAATACTTTATTAATCCCCAAGGGGAAATGAGTTCTCTGCATTTAACCCATCCTTAGTTATTAAGGAGCAGTGGGCTGCAGTGATGCGCCCGGGAAGCAACTGGGGGTCCAGTGCCTTGCTCAAGGACACTTCGACTAAGTGTGAAGGTATCCTTAGGTCGCTGGTTCAAATCCGGCTCGAAGGATGAATTATGGTGGTTTGATATTTGGAAATGGACTTTGCTTTGGCTTCATATTTAGTTACGATACAGAGGCTGCATAAATGTCAGAGTTTCTGTATCCTTCGATAGCTCAGTTGGTAGAGCGGAGGACTGTAGCAAGATATTCTCTGGTGAAAGTATTCAGGTATCCTTAGGTCGCTGGTTCAAATCCGGCTCGAAGGATTTTACTTATGGCATTACTTATAGTATTACTCATGGTATTACTTATGGTATTACTTATAGTATTACTTATGGTATTACTTATGGTATTACTTATAGTATTACTTATGGTATTACTTATGGTATTACTTATGGTATTACTTATAGTATTACTCATGGTATTACTTATGGTATTACTTATGGTATTACTTATGGTATTACTTTTCTTTGTATTTTTGTAGTTTGAGTCTCTTGAAGAAACATTACTTTCTAGACTCCATAGATATGTAATACTGCACAAAATGTGAATATATGACTCCATATACAGGACTGTCTCAGAAAATTAGAATATTGTGATGAAGTTCTTTATTTTCTGTAATGCAATTCAAAAAACAAAAATGTCATGCATTCTGGATTCATTACAAATCAACTGAAATATTTCAAGCCTTTTATTCTTTTAATATTGCTGATTATGGCTTACAGCTTAAGAAAACTCAAATATCCTATCTCTAAATATTAGAATATCATGAAAAAGTATACTAGTAGGGTATTAAACAAATCACTTGAATTGTCTAATTAACTCGAAACACCTGCAAGGGTTTCCTGAGCCTTGACAAACACTCAGCTGTTATAAATCTTTTTTTTTACTTGGTCTGAGGAAATATTAAAATTTTATGAGATAGGATTTTAGAGTTTTCTTAAGCTGTAAGCCATAATCAGCAATATTAAAAGAATAAAAGGCTTGCAATATTTCAGTTGATTTGTAATGAATCCAGAATGCATGACATTTTTGTTTTTTTAATTGCATTACAGAAAATAAAGAACTTTATCACAATATTCTAATTTTCTGAGACAGTCCTGTATATGTAATAATTTTTTTTTGCCACAGCATAAATAAATCCACTTATTAGGCATGTCAAAATCCACGAGCTTATATACTTTCTCTCTCTCTCTCTATATATATATATATATATATATATATAAATATACTCTATCCTATATTGGCTTCATTTTCACTGATGTATTAAATAATATGTTTTCCCCTCGTCTAATTGGAGGAGCAGTAATCAAACACAACAAGGTGGCGTCTCCTCTGTGTGTGGGGGGGGGGGGGGCTCTGTCAGCTGCTGATTGGCTCGTCGTGCTGACGGTTGCTCGTTAGACGCAGTTGATATCTGACGTTGGGCTGTCAGCGAAGAGAAGGTTCTCTATTAACGGGACGCCGTGTCAGCGTTTATCCTCCAGCTTACTGCATTCCTCTAATTAGTTTTAATTAGGTATTTCAGAATAGTTCAATGACAGTGTGTTTTTCTTCTTCTTCTTTTTAAATAAAGTTAATATTATTAAGTGAATTCAAAATAATGTGTTGGTCTTTTCCTGTGTGTAAGACGTGCGGTGACACATGCTGTGTTTGTGGATGTTGGTTCAATGAGCACAACAAAAAATAAGATGTAAAATGTGTTTATGCTTCAGTTACAAGAGTGAATCTGTATATGGGAGAGGACGCCTCATTTCACCTCCATTAGAGCCTAAAAGCACTCTAATGTTGACGCTCCATCACATCATAATAGTGACTCTGTCTACGGGAGAGGACGCCTCAGAGGTTCACCTCCAGTAGAGCCTCACATGGAGTCTCCAAAGGGTCTTTATTGGTAAACACACACCAACCCTTCAAGTAAAACATGTGTCAAATCTTCATTTCCTGTGAATTTATAATCTCCTTCTTTCTTGGACCAGGTTCATGCGCTGCTCCTCTAATGTGCTCCAGCTCATACGTCACAGTTATGATCATCTGCAGGATCTATTTCACAACAATAGAAAACCTTCGACTTGTGTGTGTTCCAACTTACCTTCCTACGCCGGGAGACGCTAAGAGGTGAGTTTCTTAAGTTATTTGGCTAAACACTGACCTCTTTGGTTCTATAGTTAGAGGAAGCAGTGTGGGGGAGGGGGGGGGATCGTACCTGTCCCTACCCTTCATTATGCCCCCGCCCCCTCCCCCCTCTAACAGCCAACCAGAGGGAAGTCAGATCCTTAAACCCTTCAGATCCTCACGCGCAGTGTCCGGGCCCATCGCATCACGCTGACACATGGAAAGGAGGTAATGTGCTCTCGGTGGGGCCTGATGAGTGAAAGAGAGAGAGAGAGAGAGAGAGAGTGAAAGAGAGAGAGAGAGGGAGATTGAAGAGAGGGAGAGGAGAGCGGGGAATAAGTCCCAGAGAGGATCATTAGAGTGAGAAAGCCCTGACCGACCGGTCCTCTCCGCCCTCTGAGGCTCTGGATCTGAGCTCCTGGTTCACACAGACGATGAACGCCGCTCTTTGGTTCAGCTGCGCTGAGCCTCCGACTGTAAAATATCACATTATAATTTGTATGAATATAATACAATAATTATCTTAAAGCAAGGCCGTGCAACGAGTGGAACCTCTGACGTTGATGCCTCAAGATGTTTCGACTGTTTGTGGGCAGGACATGAATACAGCTCTGTGCCTCGGGAACATGGCCATATATATATATATATATATATATATGTAATAATAATAATAATAATAATGAATATGCTATATATATGTATATATATATATGTATATATATAATAATAATGAATATGCTATATATATATATGTATATATATAACATATAATGAATATGCTATATATATATATATATATAATGAATATACTATATATATATATGTATAGATATATAGATAGATAGATAGATATAGATATATACCCTCTGCTCTGATGCATCGGAACAGATTGTGCAACTTCACCTTCATTTCAATATATTCATGAGTAGTTATAATTCAAAATGTGGATCATGTGTGATCTCCATCTTTTCAAATATCCTCTGTCCCTTTAAGCCTTTCAGAAATATTAAATGAGACTTTATAAAGTTTCAAAAACATTTGCAGTGTTGTGTCAACATGCCGCTGCAGTTAAGCTTTTTTATGAGAAGATATAATCAAATGATAGGTACAGACATGTTATACATCAGAGTATTAACATGCAGACCGTATCTTCAGAAGTCTGATTCCACACTCACTCATTCACGATCACCCCGTCAGATCAAAAGTATAAGCAAAAGTTGAGGCAGACCCTGATACGCCTTATGAAGTATAACATCTGACTTACACCTTATTGGAATCTGTGAGCAGAGACGTTCCCTTTCTAAGAATTTAAAGTTCCTGCACCACATCAAGTAAATCTACATCTCTTTAAATTCACGAAAATCTGTGGCCATTAATTCTTTAATTAACAGATGAACCCAGAGACACTTCCACTTTCATCACGCAGCCAGTTTAATTCACCGTTTAGAGAAAGATACATCGCACAGTCAT
Organism: Pseudoliparis swirei; assembly: GCF_029220125.1. Lineage (NCBI taxonomy): Eukaryota > Metazoa > Chordata > Actinopteri > Perciformes > Liparidae > Pseudoliparis > Pseudoliparis swirei. Next base: position 560,510 of record NC_079390.1, read on the forward strand.
GAAATATTGAGAAGGCGCCGAAAGGCAAAAGATCGCAAGCTTGCTCCCTCAAAAAAGATCACGAACAAAAAATACGAGATAACACCGGAGTGCACATCCAGGGCAGCGGCGTATCCCTGTGATCCTCTTATCTCCAGCCTCAACGGATGCTCGCGACAGAACGGCCACGCGGTCACGTGCACCAGCACACGTGCACTAGCATGAGTTCTGACGGAGCTGCAACACGAGACGAACACAGACAATCCACTTCCTGATCTTTTTATTCAAATTAAATGCAAATTCACTCAATTCTTTCCTCTGAGAGAATGTTCAATGCATCAATCATTAAACTTTTTTATTTTTTTATTTATTTTTTTAACCAGGAAAAGCCTCATTGAGATTAAAAATATTCCTTTACAAGAGAGTCCTGGCCCAGACAGCAGCAGCAGCACATCACACACTTTTCAGACAATATGAAAAAAATGAAAAAATAAGTAATTTGTTTTTAGATCACAGAATAAAACCAAAACTAAGACTCGAGTCATCATAACCCCGTTTACGTTCACACAGGTTTACATAACATGACGCTGCAGAATTTGTCACACATTGGCTTTATAAAAACATTATTCATGTTACTGTGTGTGTGTGTGTGTGTGTGTGTGTGTGTGTGTGTGTGTGTGTGTGTGTGTGTGTGTGTGTGTGTGTGTGTGTGTGTGTGTGTGTGTGGTAATGTTAGGCTGTACACACCAATGCTTCACCATGAGTGGAGACATTCATCCCTCTTATTTTAAACTCCACTTGCAAAAGTTTTGTCATTTATAAAATAACTTTTTCAAAAAAAATTGGGGAAATTCTCATTTATTGAACTTTAATAAACGTGGAATAAAAAGTGTTAATGTCATGACAGGTGAGAGGATGACGCTGTTTCATGTCTGCATATGAAAGGTAAATGTGACTGTTAAACCTGATTTGAATTCCAAGTCACGTCTCCCTGCCTGCCGAGGAATAAGAAGTCCAATATATATTTTAATATTAAATTTATTGCAGCATATTTCATTTTTGCAAAGTTAACACCGATAATCTGGTGTCACCCTCTTTAAGTATCTCACCATGACACATGTTAAAAGTTAAAGTCGATGACGTGGATTTATTAGAAATTCTCGTTTATTGAGCTTTGTTAAAAGTGGAATAAAAAGTTTTATCGTACGCGATGTCACGAGTCACAGATGAGACAATGTGTGCATATAAAAGGTAAATGTGACTATTAAACTTGATTTGAATTCCGAGTCACGTCTCCCTGCCTGCTGAGGAATAAGAAGTCCAATATATATTTTAATATTAAATTCATTGCAGCAAATTTCATTTTGCAAGTTTAACACAGAAAATCTCCTGATGAAACTCTGAGAGTATCACATGTGTTGAAAGTTATAGTGGCGTGACGGTAATTATTCAAACCGGCTGTCGCACCACAGGAATCACAATCCACAGTTTCCTTCACGAGGAGGTCAATAAATCACTTAACCCTTTAAGCACCAGGCTTTGTTTAGGCCTCTGGTCCGAAAAGTGCATCCCCAAACTAAAAAGGCTGCACTCTGCAACCACCAGGGGGCTAATTTAATCATTTTTACATTTGTACCTTAAAAAAAATTATATATATATATATATGTTGCTCATATGTGTACATATCAGTATATATGTTACTGGGTAAGAGTAAATAAAGATAGCACACACAAAAATAGAGACAAATTTCAGTTCCGAACTGAGAAAAAAGCAGTTCCAGGGTGATTATATGTTTGGAATGAGGAAGTTGAAAGGTTTAAAACTCTCTCAGATCATATTCAAATATGTGAACATTCTCCCTGCAAAGTTTGACTTTGAAAAAGTGAAGCAGAACAAAGTTAGAGGTTTGAGTCCAGCAGAATGAAAAATTTAAAATGCTAATTTTGGCGGCCATTTTGGTGGCCATTTTGGCAAATTTTGGATTTTAAATTCATCATTTAACAAACCAGTGTTCAATATATCAAAATACAGCATTTTTCAACTTTTGAAGAAGAAAAAAAAGAAAAATATAATTTTGAAATGACTAAAACTATAAATGACGTGTTGAGTCATGTCCATGTGACCTGGTGTCATCCTCAGGTTCGACCAACAGAAACTCTCTGGCCCATCTCCTCGAGGTCGGCTCCGTCCACAGAAACTAAATAATCGAGAAGCTTTCTTCCCCAAAATCTCCCCATGAGTAAATCGATGTTCTCTCCAGCCTGTGGAGACTGGCAGCTGGAGAGGCCACCTCTCCACCCCAACCTGAGTGAGATGTAAGAGGAGGTGGGCACAGCCAACGCTGGCCCCCGATGGACATGAAAAGTGACATCCGATTATCATTTCTCCGGTTTTACTCCGACCTTTATTCAAAAATATGACCGGCGTTTTTATAAGAAAAAGGAATGAGGTCATCGGGTTGGAAGCGGAGCTTTTATAAAGGTCGCTGTGAAGGTCAGCAAAGCTTTTCGTGAGGCGGATGTTCTCCAGCCGAATATTCATCATCTCAGGAGAATGCCTTAAAATAATAAGAATATACATGAATTATATTGCAACCTGCTTGAATAGGAAGGATATGGAATGCAGATGGAGGAGTGGAAGTGAGGGATGGAGGTGGGAATCCTCCACGGAGTTCTAGGTACATTTGGGATTTTCTGTACTGCTAAATAAAGTATTCCAGTTTTCAGTTGAGAGGAGAAGAGATTTCCTTCTTCAGAAACACAAGATTTCTCCGATTCTGTATCCTCCAGATGTTTGACCTTTTCCACTTCACTGTTTGTCACTGGGCATCTTGGCGATGTTGATGCAGTTGATGGACGGGCGATATTGGGGAAAGTCTCTCATCTTTTCTTCATTGTGGTCACAAAGAATGTTTCAACATCTTAAAGTAATCAAGATGCAACGTGGAGGAGACTCTCAGACCAAACATCTGTAATCCTTGGTGTCTTCAAAGCATTCTGTAATGTGATCAATCCTAAAAAAACCTGATGTACCAGCCTCCTGATCCTGACAGGATGACCCTGGACTGGGACCGGCTGACCCTGGACCAACTGACCCTGGACCGGTACCGGCTAAACCCTGGACCGGTACCGGCTAAACCCTGGACAGGGATCGGCTGACCCTGGACCGGTACCGGCTAAACCCTGGACAGGGATCGGCTAAACTCTGGACCGGGACCAGCTAAACCCTGGAACGGGACCGGATGACCCTGGGCGGGCTGACCCTGGACCGGTACCGGCTAAACCCTGGACCAGTACCGGCTAAACTCTGGACAGGGACCGGCTGCCCCTGGACCGACTGACCCTGGACCGGTACCGGCTAAACCCTGGACCGGTACCGGCTAAACCCTGGACAGGGACCGGCTGACCCTTGACCGACTGACCCTGGACCGGTACCGGCTAAACCAGACATGGGCAAACTACGGCTCGTGGGCCACATCCGGCCCGTTAGGCTTTTTAATCCGGCCCGCCGAACTTGTCCAAATCGCAGCTTTGTTTACTTCCGGTGTGCGTTGGCGCGGAAAGTACTCGTCACACGAAACCCTTCACCATGATTTGTCAATCCGTTTGTCTGTCAACATTTTGCGAAAAAAACAACCAACTCAGTAAATCACAAGGGACCCGCCCACCACACAGGTGAGGCTCATTTAGAAACACCCGCAGTGATTTTGGCGAGCAGCGCGGAGCCTGGAAGAGCTGCAGAGCCACGAGGAGGAACACGCAGCCAGAAGAGATCCACTTGGACCGGGTACGTTTCTCTACTAAACGTCCCGGTGTCCGTAATGTGCGCGCGGTGCTGACTAGTATTGTATTTTACAGAGAGGATTCACCAGCGCAGCCTGCAGCTCCATCTGCCCGGCCAGCAAGGAGGTCTCGTGACACGATGTTATTATAGTGAAGCCATATTGTAAATAGTCTGTGTCAATAGTTGTGTTCTGTTTTCTATTTCTCAACATGGTATGGTATTCGGTTTTATTGTCATTGACTAGAGTACAGGTACAAAAGCAACGAAATTGCAAAGAAAGGGTGGATGGAAGATTACAGCATAACATGAGGGAAGATATTTCACTGCTTTTGTGAACCTTTGACCTTTTGGTAAACAAATTTCAAAAACAAAAACAGTTGGTCCACATGAGTAAAGGTGTATTTTCAGAAGCAATATGAAGAATTTTTAAAAATCGAACTTCAATTTTCAGCTTTAGGGCCATATTTTCTCTTTCCACTTGTACCTGAGGACAATTGTGCCTCATTATATAGAGAGCTGAGACATCCGTCCATTATTTTGCGGGGTTTAAAACAATTAGAAATTATTGAGCTTGATTATTTCGTTGGGTAATAATATGTTTTGAATGTTGAAAGTGATTCCATTGATCTTTTTCCAGTAAATGTTGATTTCTTTAACTTTGCACCTTTAATTGAAATGTATAAAAATCAGACGCAATCTCCAGGTTAAATAAATTACATTGCGTGTCCAACAGCTCCTGGCCCGGCCCCTCTGTCAAATTTTAGAACCGATTGCGGCCCGCAAGTCAAAAAGTTTGCCCACCCCTGGGCTAAACCCTCGACAGGGATCGGCTAAACTCTGGACCGGGACCAGCTAAACCTTGGACCGGGACCGGATGACCCTGGACCGGCTGACCCTGGACCAGGAGTCCACGAACAGGTGAGGATGTGTTGGGCTCGGGTCTGAGGGCGTCAGGCTGCTGGTGTAAGGACCCGTGCACGAGCACTTCCTCATCTGCATGCACACACAACCTGTACCTGTATCCGTAGCCCACGTGCACAAACACATGCACACCTGGAATGAGTCGGAGCTGAAGAGGAGCAGGAGGCGGTCGGGGAGGACGAAGGTCCCCTCGGGGGTCCGGCTGTCGCTGCAGCTCAAACCAACAGAGCCCTCGTACCTCATCAGTTCCTCCTCCTCCAGCAGAACACAGACAGAACTCTGTGGTTCTGAACGATGAGACATCCAACTGCATGAGGAAAACTAAATCCTGTATTCATAAATGTGTTAAAGCATTATCTAGGACACACTTTGTGTTGTCCTACTAAGATAAGATAAGAAAAACCTGTATTGATCCCCAGTAGGAGATGCAGGAATACGTAAGATAGAGACAGAGATACAATAAAGTAAAATGCATAATAATAGAGAAGTAAAATAAGAAATATATAAGAGCAATAAAGAGAATAGTGTCGTTCATAGCATAGAGTCAGCAGGTTTAGTGTATTTAAAAAGCATAATAATATATAATGAGAGTCAGTAAGGAGACTTAGGTGGTTACACAGTAGCTACATTTAGTTTTTGGGGGGTTTATTTGATAAGGGGTCACAAAACAAGCCTAAAAACATAAGATTACATGGTTTATACAATATTTATGCTTTTTAATGGGTGCACAAACAATTAATAGTGATTATACTCTTAGACGTCGTCAAGTACTAACAAGACGTGCAACGAGGAGACTCACAACTTCAAAACAGACCAAGTGAATAAGATGAAGGAGAACTCTGTTAAAATGGACAGAATCTAAACATCAGAGACGCAGAACATAAAAGCATGCAGAGAAAATTAAATATATAAATCAGTCCGACAACCAAACAACAACAACAACAACAACAGACATGCAGGTGGATGATGGTCGACCTGCAAATCAAAACCTGCAGAGGCCGGATGACAGACGGACGACAGACGGACGACAGACGGACGACAGACGGGTTCAGGAGTCTCGTTCATAGAAGGAGACTTTATGAGACACTTCATCACTGACTTTCCACTGGAGACACACGAGACTAATCGTGCTGCTGTGAGCCCACATGTGGTCTGAGACCCCGTCTTCACTCCATCACCTCACCTGTTCGTCACCAGGTGTCCCTCATGGCTGTGGTCTGAGACCCTGTCTTCACTCCATCACCTCACCTGTTCGTCACCAGGTGTCCCTCATGGCTGTGGTCTGAGACCCTTTCACTCCATCACCTCACCTGTTCGTCACCAGGTGTCCCTCATGGCTGTGGTCTGAGACCCTTTCACTCCATCACCTCACCTGTTCGTCACCAGGTGTCCCTCATGGCTGTGGTCTGAGACCCTGTCTTCACTCCATCACCTCACCTGTTCGTCACCAGATGTCCCTCCACGTATCCGTTATCCCTCCACCGGGAGGGAGACTAAGATGCTCTTTCATCTCTCATTTTTAAGCATGTGTTGCAAATGTGAGCCAAAGCGGCTGCTGGTGGTCGGCTCCACGGAGGTCGCTCCGTCAGTTATTACTCGCCTCCAGCAACTGGGCATGAGATATGGTTTTAAATGAAAATAAACTGGCGGTAAGAATGATTTAAATACAACTATTCTGGTTCAATATGGAGGAAGATGATTTATGTTTGTGTTTTTCTGTCCGATAGTTCGTACAGTTGGTTGTTACATCATGTTTATTTATTTGTTATTGTTTCTTGTTGTCTAGTGACATGAGGTAATGTGTAACTTGTCAAAGCTTTAAAAATAAAATGATTGAAATAAAGAAATGAGGTGCGAAGCACGGTGAATACGCGTTGCCGTGCTCTGAGCTCACAGCTCTTGCGGATGGTGGAAGTTCGATTAGAAGAAGGAGCACACGCACAAAGTGATTATTAAACTGCAATCAATTACCCAGAAGGGTTCATCTAGGCTGCAATGACCTGGAGCAGGTCACAGAGCCCCACACACACACATCTACACACACACCTACACACACACCGACATGAACGACACACACAACCCTCGCTGACTCAGTGGAATGCTTATCGGACACACTGATCTGATCAATGCTCCCTTTAGCTTATGGGAAGAGGTTCTTGATAGGAATCTAATGGAGGCTCACTTAAGCAATTTATCCTTCAACATGCTCCTACGTGCTGTTCCTGTAACAGAGCCTGCTCCTTACCAGAGGCACTCAGGCACAGACGCTCCCTCGACCGGTCAAAGGGGAAGGGAAATAGATGTAAAGCATATTATTTATTCAATTTTATATATATAAAGCATATTGTATATATATATATATAAAGCATATAATATATATATATGATATTCTTTATTTATATATATATATATGAGATGCTTTATATATATACAAATATGTATGTATATATATATGCTTGAAATATATATATATATATATATATATAGAAAGCACATTTTATATATATATATATGTATATGTTTGCTTGATATATATATATATACAGGACTGTCTCAGAAAATTAGAATATTGTGATAAAGTTCTTTATTTTCTGTAATGCAATTAAAAAAACAAAAATGTCATACATTCTGGATTCATTACAAATCAACTGAAATATTGCAAGCCTTTTATTCTTTTAATATTGCTGATTATGGCTTACAGCTTAAGAAAACTCTAAAATCCTATCTCATAAAATTTTAATATTTCCTCAGACCAAGTAAAAAAAAGATTTATAACAGCTGAGTGTTTGTCAAGGCTCAGGAAACCCTTGCAGGTGTTTCGAGTTAATTAGACAATTCAAGTGATTTGTTTAATACCCTACTAGTATACTTTTTCATGATATTCTAATATTTAGAGATAGGATATTTGAGTTTTCTTAAGCTGTAAGCCATAATCAGCAATAAATCAGAATAAAAGGCTTGCAATATTTCAGTTGATTTGTAATGAATCCAGAATGCATGACATTTTTTATTTTTTTTATTGCATTACAGAAAATAAAGAACTTCATCACAATATTCTAATTTTCTGAGACAGTCCTGTATATATAAATATGTGCACATATGTATAGATATGTATATGTATATACAAAGCATAGTATATATGTATAATATGCTTTATATATTTATATATAATATGCTTTATATATAAATACATTTATATGAAGCATATTATATATATATATATAATATGCTTTCTTTAAACAACATTTAAACATGTTGACACCTATCATATATTTAATTGTATTAATTATACACCTTTTGATAAATTGTATTACACCAAACAAATATTTTTGTGTGATAAACTTCATCCGGCGCAAATTTCCCCGTATAAGAAAGTCAAAACCCAGATGTTCATGAACAATATAAAACCCAGATGTTCATGAACAATATAAAACCCAGACGTTCATGAACAATATAAAACCCAGACGTTCATGAACAATATAAAACCCAGACGTTCATGAACAATATAAAACCCAGATGTTCATGAACAATATAAAACCCAGACGTTCATGAACAATATAAAACCGAGACGCTGTCTCAGTGACCAACAAGATACCAGATTCAAGTTTTGGTAATAACTCCCGAGTGACTCTCCACTCATCCACCGTGAGTCGTGAGCCTCATGCTGACGCGTCACCGTGTCTTCATCCCTCTGAAGAAGCGTGACTGTGTACCCGCGTGGCCTATTTCTCACTTTTAAATATATTCAGAACTGCCTTAAAAGTTAAAAGAGCATGCAATGTTCTGAAAGTATTGCAGTGCGGCAGCGGCGGCGGCTCAGGGAACATGACGTAAGAGACATATTTGTACATTACCACGATGGAAGTGTATGATCAGTAACAACAACAGACAAACAGAGAGCGTACACACATCACCGCCGCGTATCGGGGAGGATGAAACTTCATTAAAGTGACACGAGCTGCACGAGGCGGCACAGAGAAGCCTTCTTAAGCCCCGCCTTTGAAGTTGAAGTGCAGAGTAACACATGCAACATCCCTACGCCCACACACACACACACACACAGAATACACTGGAACACACACACACACACACACACAGAATACACTGGAACACACACACACACACACACACACAGAATTCACTGGAACACACACACACACACACACACAGAATACACTGGAACACACACACCGTACACAGAATACACGACAGAGCAACAACAGCTGAGTAGATGCCGCTGCCCCGGCGCCTTGGGAGCGGAGCCCAGAATAAATGACTCGACTTCAAAACCCCTCACATCTCACATCCCGCTGACGCTCCACGACCCCCCGCCCACCACACAAGCAACCGACGTGCCGCTCACCGAGGCTGTTCATTAACAGCTCGCTCGTGTGTTTGTGTGTGTGTGTGTGTGTGTGTGTGTGTGTGTGTGTGTGTGTGTGTGTGTGTGTGTGTGTGTGTGTGTGTGTGTGTGTGTGTGTGTGAGTGGTACGCTGCACTTCAAAGCCTCGTCTGATTCCTCCCGTCCTCGCTGAGAGAGACAATAAGGCCTTTGTGCAAGCAGGACAGCGAGAAGTTAGAGGAACACGCCTCAGACCCAGACAGACTTTAGAATAAAGTGTGTCGAAGGGAGGGCGAGTATTTGTGTTTCTATGTTTCTATGTTTCTATTACCAAACACGATGCAGAAAACAAACTGCAGTCAAATGGATGTTAGATGAAATTGAGTTATAGTTACGCTCAGCGAGTAAAAACTACATCGCTCTCGTCTCGCTCCCCGTTAATCAGACACGGAGGCGAAAGAGAAGAAGAAAGTGGTTTTATAACATCGAGTAAACTCGACTGACGGATTGAAAGATAAGATGTTGTCACACAAAGACGGAACATTCATCAGGACCGTCTCAACGGGCCGTTCATTGTGAGGATGAACATCGCCCCCTGCTGGCGGCTGCTCTGGCCTCTTGGTGTAGAAGAGGAGGAACAATGTTGTGGTGAAGGTGTTGCATAATTCAAGCCCCCCCCCCCCCCCCTCTATCATCCCACACCCTCCCTAATGTCTACATATACACACCTGCACCTTTAACTTTATTGTTTACATATGTACTGATTATATATATTTATACATATCCACTGTATATTATATCTGCATTGCACTCATATATCTGCTCTGGTTGGATGCTAACCTACATTTGTTTGTCTTATTTACTCAATACATTTGAATATAATATAAATCTGAAGTAAATATACTTGAAAGTCAAAACCACGTAGCGGCTGGAGGGCGTGAACTTCCGTGGGAATTATATAACGTTCATAAAACCCGTTATCCAAGACAATCCATCCAGCAGGGATGTGCTGATTCAAGGTTACTCCAATGTCAAACTGTGCAATCCAAATGACACACATTCACAGAGACGCTCCAGTTTGCTGATGTACACCGATTTTCTGGGGGCGGGGGGGGGGGGGGGGGGGAGATTAAATCCTTAAATCCAATCCTTTGTGTTTCAAATAAACTCTGATTGAAGATTAGTTACGCAGGGGAGGAGGCTCCATAATCCGAAGTGCACCGAAGTCTTTATGGAGCTAAATTTAACAGAAAGCGCCTGTTTTCTTTTTTTAGACTGCGACATTTCCGTCTCCAGACCCGCCTCTCTTCTCCATAATGCTCATATCTGCATGTGACACAAAGCTTTTCCAGATGGTAATCTGCTTAAAAAACAACACTTCACCATATCTGGAGCAGAAAATATAATCTAATTGTGTCAGATGTTTTGGTTTTGTAGATAATTACAACCACTTATCCTCATGAGGGCAAAACAGAGAGAAATACATGACGTGTGTGCATCTGAAACGAGCGTAAGTCTCTTTTTTAATATACCTGACAACATATTTTCTATTTCGATGACAGACGAGGTTTATGAATTGATTTTAGCTAATTGGCTGTTTTGTAAAGAGGAGAGAGGAAAGGAAGGCTTTCTGATGCCGGGCGTTGTCTTTAAACAGAGCCGTAAGCCGCTCGCCTGCTGCGGAGGCATCATGGATTTCCTGTCATTGTGATCCAGATCCATACTGCTTACTGACATTAGTGTTTACTGAAACAATGAATATGGAACGGCTTACATTATCCTCCGCTGGCAGATCTCAAAGTTAAAAAAGACACGCAGGTCTAAACGTGAGCCGAGGAAGCATCGTTTATAATGAGAACATTCATGTGATCGACTGAGGGAAGTGATGGAAACATGTCCGAGAAGCTTTGACTCATACGTGTGAAAGGAAGGATGGATGGAGGCATGGATGGTTGGTTGGGGGGATGGATGGATGGATATAGTTTGTTTGTTTGTTTGTGTATTTTATTCAGTCAATCAAATCAAATACAATATAATATTATTCTATATAATATACAAAAGAGAAAGACTGAAAAGGTATAGGTAGAAGCAAAACATGCTTATAAATTCCTATCCTAAATTGAAATCAAAATAAATATATATGGATGCTTGGTTGGATAAAAGGATGGATGGTTGGATAGATGTATGGTTGGGTGGATGGATGGTTGGGGGGATGGATGAATGGATATATATATGGATGGTTGGATGGTTGGGAGGATAGATGTATGTTTGGGTGCATGGATGGTTGGATGGATGAATAAATGGCTAAAGGGATGGTTGGTGGGTGGCTGGATGGAAGGATGAATGGATGGATGAATGGATGGATAGATGGATGCTTGGGGGGATGGATGAATGGATATATGGATGGTTGGTTGGATACAAGGATGGATGGTTGGATGGTTGGGGGATACATGTATGGTTGGGTGGATTGATGGTTAGATGGATGAATAAATGGATAAAGGGCTGGTTGGTTGGATGAATATATCTATGGATGGTTGGTTGTAAAGAAGGATTGATGAATGAAGAGATGTACGGATGGTTAGATGGATGAATGGACAGAGGGTTGGTTGGATGGAAGGACGGATGGTTGGTTGGTTGGATAGTTGGGTGGATGGATGGATGGATAGATGGATGGTTAGGGGGATGGATGAATGGATGTATGGATTGATGGTTGGATGAATGAATGAATGGATATATGAATGGTTGGATGGATGCATGGACGGAGGGTTGGTTGGATGGGAGGATGACATCATGTGAGATAGACGATGACATCACGTGAGGCTAGACGATGACATCACGTGAGGCTAGACGATGACATCACGTGAGGCTAGATGATGACATCATGTGAGGTTCAACACAGTGACATCAGACACATCAACACACACACACACATTTAGTTTCTTGGGACTAACAACGTTGTTTCTGTTTTGAGGGTTTTGCTCGGCGACCAACAGGTTGGTGTCGTTTACGACACGTTGTGTCATGTTTGAGGGCTTGAGGACGTTTTGAACGTGTCGAGTTTCTTTTACAACCTTTTTCAGCGCCAATTTTTCTCCAATCCACGCTTGGTTGCTTGCAGACTTCGTCTACGCTGCCTTTGCAGAAGTAAATATAGCAAAATGACAAACAAATACAGTGAAGAATGGTTGAATGTAAACTCCTCATGTGTGACCACAGTGCCTTGATGCTCCGCCCAGTAAAGCCAGACTGTAGGCCAGCTGTGAGGACTCTGCATGTGTTCCTCAGATGCATCTCTCTGAGGCTGGAGGCCTTCACGTGAACGTTGGCACTACAGCGTTTCCTCTACAACACGTTGCTACTTTATAGATATAAACGGATTCATTATTTTGTCTCGAACATCAAAGCTGTTGAATAAAAGAGAAAACGGTTATCTGCTCCACCCACGTGTGATACATCGAGTGGACTGTCCTTCTGACGGATGAGCGGAGAGCTGCGTCTGGACGAGAGGTTTGAGACGAAGGGACTTACCTCCTCAAGGATTCCCCCGTCCACTTAGCATAATCCAGCACTGGACTTTGAGATGCTTATGGAACCCGTCTGTGTCAGGCTGCTAAGTAAAGGTCAAATAAATATGGTGATGGGATTTGTGATGGTGTTTTTCTGGATGATACTCATCAGAGGCACCAGCAGTTATATTTATATCTGGAAGTGTTTTCTGGCCGCTTTTCATCGCACAATTACAGCAATTGGCCGTAAAAGTTTTGCCTGCAGACAATGAGAGAAATTACACTTGTTGTAGTTCCCCGTTCAGGGGCGGCTCAGTATGTCGGTGTCCCAACATTTGATCTGGCTCCAGACTGTTGGATGGATTTACAATCTATTCTGACTTTGCTGATCCCCTGACTTTTCCAACATGATATAGGAATTATAATATCATCGTCCATGGAGGAATAATGTGACTACTACCAATAGTGTGAAGATATACAGCCAATCAAAGGGACTCTTGTTCTTTTCTTTGTAGGAGTGGGTCCACTAAAAACAAATAGCATATATATATATATACAGTATATATACAGTATATATTTATATATATTTATTTACTTATATAAAGCATATTATATATAAATATATATGTATATATTTATATATAAAAAGCATATTATATACATATAAAGCATATGAATAAATAAATACATATAAAGCATATATATATATATATTTTGTTATGTCTATTAAGGATATTATATATATATACACTACCGTTCAAAAGTTTGGGATCACCCAGACAATTTCGTGTCGTCCATGAAAAATCACACTTTTATTCATCAAATGAATATAAAATATAGTCAAGACATTGACAAGGTTAGAAATAATGATTAATATTTGAAGTATTAATTTTGTTCTCCAAACTTCAAGCTCAAAGGAAGGCCAGTTGTATCGCTTATATCACCAGCATAACTGTTTTCAGCTGTGCTAACATAATTGCACGGGTTTTCTAATTGTCCATTAGTCTTCTAAGGCGATTAGCAAACACAATGTACCATTAGAACACTGGAGTGATAGTTGATGGAAATGGGCCTCTATACACCTCTGGAGATATTTCATTAGAAACCAGACACTTCCACCTAGAATAGTCATTTACCACATTAACAATTATAGAGGGTATTTATGATTAATTTAATGTTATCTTTATTGAAAAAACAGTGCTTTTCTTTGAAAAATAAAGTCATTTCTAAGTGTTCCCAAACTTTTGAACGGTAGTGTATATATAAATAAAGCACATTATATATATCTAAATATATAATATGCTTTATGTATAAATAAATATATATATATGAAGTATAATATATATATATATATAAAGCATCATATATATATATAGTATATATATAATCAACTGCTTATCAATACAACAGTCAATCCGTCTCCACGTGTGTTTGTGAGGCAGAAAGATAGAAAGACGAAATGAACATGGAAGCTGTTGCAGCTCTAAACATCATCCTAATATCTCTGCATAATGGTGTCACCAATCCAGTCACCTCAAACATGCACATGAGAGCCCCTCTTACGAATCTAGAGATGTTTGTTTTCCACTCGAGGTTGCATAAGTTAGTTCTGAAATGAGTCAGCAAAAACAAAACAAAAGAAGTTTTTTTTATTTTTTATCCTCTGAGTGTTCAAAACTGCTCTCGGGAAAAGTTTGTTGATAGTTGAGAAATGACAGAGAGTTCAAGCACTTAATGAGCAGGAATATGTAGAAGTGAATATATAATAATATATTCAAAGAATATGGATGGTTGTATCGGTGAATATATAATAATATATAATAAGAATATGGATGCTTGTAGGTGAATATATAATAATATATGATAAGAATATGGATGATTGTAGGTGAATATATAATAATATATGATAAGAATATGGATGCTTGTAGGTGAATATATAATAATATATATCATGACCTTTAACCATCGAACGGTTTTAAACTGCACACGATGAATCCGGTGAAAGACGAGTCAGTAAACGGCGTTATGGTACAATACTATTTATTTTTAGTTTGCACAAATAGAGTAAACATTTAGACATCTATTGGTTCAATGTGTGGGTATTGGGTTGTTTGCTGCACTTTTTTATCTAGTTGTTCTTCTTACAGATTTCAATGTGATGTCATTTGCACAAGTGAACAATAAATATATATTCTATCAACTGTTGCATTGAAAAAACATTAAACATATTAAAATTTAAGAACCCCAACCCAAACTCTTGTTCTGAAATTGTAAAAGTCAATTCTTTGTTGTTGCTTTTTTTTAAATGTTGTGTCACAAGTTGGCATGCTTGATTAAAAAGTGTGTTCATCTTAATATGCAGCATTAATCTCACACCGAGGCTGACAATCCAGATGTATTTGACCTCCTTTTGAATTATTATTATTTCTTAACATACACAAAGGGTCTGACATCTTTGTTCCTCTGACAGCTCATCATGAAATATACTAAAAGATGGCAGAGACACAAGGGATGGGAATGAACATTGTCTTAGATCTCAGACATTTCATGAAGATCTCTAACGTTGATGCATTTGGTTTATTCTGTCGATAAACACCCGACACACTCACACACGTCATCGACAATGAATTACATTCTTTCAATCTTTCCAGGACTTTTAAATACGTACGTCAAGCGTCACGTATGCTCATGGAACATGAGACTCATGGCAGCCGTTCTCTCCTCTTCCTCTTCCTCAGACATTAATATTCATCACATTGTCTTGCAGAAGAATTTTTGAGGAGCGGGAGAGTGACGCCAACCTGGGTCACATGACAGCATCCGCCGCGGCGCCACCACCGGACCGGCACCAGAGCAGCAGTTAGTGGTGATGATGAAGAGCTCTGGAAACGCTTCAACTTCAATTCATCCGGCAAGATACATTTTATCCGCCAGACCCCCCCCCCCCCCCCCGGAAGAGGAGATGATGGGCAGCCACATGTGTGTGTGTGTGTGTGAGTGTTCACCACTGCTTTTGGGGGTCTATTATTAGGTCTCGTGGAGGACGTGCTCCCACCACCGTGGCATGAGACAAGGGTACGGACCACGTGGCCTGTTTGCTCTGCACAATGAGGCTCGATGAAGAGGAGGAGGAGGAAGGACACAGTATTGATTCCACTGCGTTCACGGTTCATTACGCTCCCCAAACACTGTATGACGGCCTCATGACATCCCCCTCGTCCTCGTGTAATTCGTGTTGACTCGCCCGAGTGGTGACCGTGAAGGGCGTGGACGGGGGGGGGTAACGGGTCTGTTGGATCGACCCACCCGGTAACCGATGACCTCCTGCCGGCGTGTGACCTCTCAAGCTTCGGCGCCGCCTCCGGCGTCATCGTCCCGTAATCTCGAGCCGAGAGTTTGACGTAGCCGCCGTGATTCACGGTGAAAGCGAGCGGAAACGATACGGACGAGGTCGTCCGGCGGCTGTTGGCCGTCGGTCAAGGGCGCGTCAGACTCATCACTCATACCGGGCGCGTCAGTCTGATGGCGTTCAGCGCCTCACGAGGACTGACACGCTCTCATGGGAGATGAAGGGAAATCCATTTGTGGGTGTCGGAGGATTGTGATCCCTGAGAGGACCTCAGGCTCACGGGGGAAGACTCTTCTCGGGCAGCAGATCAAACACAAGAAGGCTCTTGTTTTGGCGTGATCCGGACTCCTCGTGGTTGTGATCTGATTTAGCTGAAGCTCTTCTTTTTTAAAACACTTCCAGGTCGACTCCCTTCCTCCAGCTGCCGGTTGACATGACGACCTTCTCGCTTTTTTTTGTTGAGCAGCTTGCAGGAATAGAAGCGCGCCGCTCTCTAATTAAACCGCAAGAGCAAACGACCAGATCAAATCCTTAAATTCAATCCTGGGATATAAACCGGTGATCCGTATGGAAGTTTCATTTAGCTCGCGTACGAGTTTGGTGCAGCGTTCAAAAAGTTAGAGGATCGTTGTGACAGCAGGACGAGCTTCATCTATCTCTCCGACCACGAGGCGGGTCCCTCTGCGATGGAGAGGCCGACGATGGGGGAGTACAGACGGCCCGATGGGGGAGTACAGACGGCCTGATGGGGGAGTACAGACGGCCTGATGGGGGAGTACAGACGGCCCGATGGGGGAGTACAGACGGCCAGATGGGGGAGTACAGACGGCCCGATGGGGGAGTACAGACGGCCAGATGGGGAGTACAGACGGCCCGATGGGGGAGTACAGACGGCCAGATGGGGAGTACAGGGGGCCCGATGGGGAGGTCCACACGGCCCGATGGGGGAGTACAGACGGCCAGATGGGGAGTACAGACGGCCCGATGGGGAGTACAGGCGGCCCGATGGGGAGTACAGACGGCCTGATGGGGGAGTACAGGCGGCCAGATGGGGAGTACAGGCGGCCCGATGGGGAGTACAGGCGGCCAGATGGGGAGTACAGGCGGCCCGATGGGGAGTACAGGCGGCCAGATGGGGGAGTACAGACGGCCCGATGGGGGAGTACAGACGGCCAGATGGGGAGTACAGGCGGCCTGATGGGGAGTACAGACGGCCCGATGGGGAGTACAGACGGCCCGATGGGGAGTACAGACGGCCAGATGGGGAGTACAGACGGCCCGATGGGGAGTACAGACGGCCAGATGGGGAGTACAGACGGCCCGATGGGGAGTACAGATGGCCAGATGGGGAGTACAGACGGCCCGATGGGGAGTACAGGCGGCCAGATGGGGAGTACAGGCGGCCAGATGGGGAGTACAGATGGCCGATGGGGGGTAGGCAGGCCAGATGGGGAGTACAGGCGGCCAGATGGGGAGTACAGCGGCCCGATGGGGAGTACAGACGGCCAGATGGGGAGTACAGACGGCCAGATGGGGAGTACAGACGGCCAGATGGGGAGTACAGGCGGCCCGATGGGGAGTACAGGCGGCCCGATGGGGAGTACAGACGGCCGATGGGGAGTACAGGCGGCCGATGGGGAGTACAGATGGCCAGATGGGGAGTACAGGCGGCCAGATGGGGAGTACAGCGGCCCGATGGGGAGTACAGGCGGCAGATGGGGAGTACAGACGGCCGATGGGGAGTACAGACGGCCAGATGGGGGAGTACAGACGGCCAGATGGGGGAGTACAGACGGCCAGATGGGGAGTACAGACGGCCCGATGGGGGAGTACAGACGGCCAGATGGGGGAGTACAGACGGCCAGATGGGGGAGTACAGACGGCCCGATGGGGGAGTACAGACGGCCAGATGGGGGAGTACAGACGGCCCGATGGGGGACTACAGACGACCCGATGGGGGAGTACATACGGCCAGATGGGGGAGTACAGACGGCCAGATGGGGGAGTACAGACGGTCAGATGGGGGAGTACAGACGGCCAGATGGGGGAGTACAGGCGGTCAGATGGGGAGTACAGACGGCCCGATGGGGGACTACAGACGACCCGATGGGGGAGTACATACGGCCAGATGGGGGATTACAGACGGCCAGATGGGGGAGTACAGACGGCCCGAGGGGGGAGTACAGGCGGCCCGATGGGGGCCTACAGACGACCCGATGGGGGAGTACATACGGCCAGATGGGGGAGTACAGACGGCCCGATGGGGGAGTACAGACGGCCCGATGGGGGAGTACAGACAGCCAGATGGGGGAGTACAGACGGCCCGATGGGGGACTACAGACGACCCGATGGGGGAGTACATACGGCCAGATGGGGGAGTACAGATGGCCCGATGGGGGAGTACAGACGGCCATATGGGGGAGTACAGACGGTCAGATGGGGGAGTACAGACGGCCAGATGGGGGAGTACAGACGACCCGATGGGGGAGTACAGACGGTCAGATGGGGGAGTACAGACGGCCAGATGGGGGAGTACAGAAGGTCAGATGGGGGAGTACAGACGGCCCGATGGGGGAGTACAGACGGTCAGATGGGGGAGTACAGACGGCCCGATGGGGAGTGATGACCCCATGGGACGCCTGACCGGACCTTCTGAAGCACGATGTGACATCATTAACTGCTCCCTGCCGCTGCTTGGCAGATTAAATGTGTCATCACCATCATGTATGAGGAGGTTGTGATTTAAAATAATCATGATATGATGTGCTGTCAGGAATAGTTAATATTTAACTGCTTATTAGAACTAATCATACAATGTCGGCAGCGCTTGGGAAAAGACACAGAGGGAGGAATAAATACATATATATAAATATATATATATACTGTATATGTATATATACTATATTTATATATATGTATATATGTGTATATATACATATGTATATATATACATATACGTATATATATATGTATTTTTTGTGTGTGTGTATATATATACATATATGTATGTGTATATATATGTAAAGATTATATGTATGTTTTCCTCCTGTGTATAAATATATATAAACATATATGTATATATATAAACATATATGTATATATATATATGTATATATATATACATATATATAGGCAGTGAGAAAAAGATAAGGTGAGAAGGTGTCTGTGCCGCAAGAGGTAATCCATTTTGTGTAAATATCAAAGCTTCAGTCAGCCATGAAACGGGTATCAAACTTCTCCAAGATGTGCACCGTGAGGGGAGCGAAAGGATATAACCGTGAAAAAAGAAGAAGAAGCGGCGAGCTTGCTCTCCATGGCGTGCTGCAGTCCATACCGAGCAGGCTCCACCTCCACCCTCTCCCTCGACTTCTTCCAACACCCAGAGGTGCAGAGGTGAAGTGAAGTTTTAAGTTTCCCTTCTTCCTCCTCTTCGTCATTTCCCTCTGCCATGGATATTTGATCCAAAAGGTAATATGTACATTTCAAAGTTTCAAAGTCTGCTTAGAAAACGGAGTGGAAAGGTAGATCGGCATGTTTCCACTCCGTTTTCTAAGCAGACTTTGAAAACGAGAAAAATATTGAAATATCTGTAAATCTCTTTCAATTATGATCTAATGAGTTTTAAAAAAGTCCTATCCCTTCACTGATTGGCTGAACTGACACCATCACACTGTGCATGAAGGTGTGAGAACCTTTCTTTTGTATTTGTCCACGTCTCCACGTCTCATTTACATATTCCTTGATCCTCTTCAAAGGACGCTCTCACTTTGATGAGTCTTATAAAGGAGTTAAAGTTTATTAAAGTTGAGGCTGATCATTGGAGTCTCACTCCACGGATTAATAATGCATCTCCGAGCATCGTCGTTGTGCTGTGAGGACATTTGCATATATATTGGCTTTATCGTGAGATTATTACCCAGCAGCCATCACAGGAAGTCAAATTCAATGAGTGAAAAATTACAACGTGTGTTGTGGCCGGTTAACGGGTCTTAGCTCATTTAGGGGGATATCGAACGCACGTGTTAGAGTCAGTAATACATTTAAATGACCTGGTTGCATTTTTAAATGTAATATTCAAGATACACTCAACTTAAAAAACTGTTGGTTCAGAATTATTCAAATATATCATGTAATATATTGACTTAATGGTCACTTTAAGTATTCTTTAAAAGTATTCCACCCTCCTCTACCCTCCTCCTCCCTCATCCACCCTCCTCCACCCTCCTCTACCCTCCTCCTCTACCCTCCTCTACCCTCCTCCACCCTCCTCCTCTACCCTCATCCACCCTCATCCACCCTCCTCTACCCTCCTCCTCCCTCATCCACCCGCTCTACCCTCCTCCACCCTCCTCTACCCTCCACCCTCCTCTACCCTCCTCCACCCTCCTCCACCCTCATCCACCCTCATCCACCCTCCTCTACCCTCCACCCTCCTCTACCCTCCTCCACCCTCCTCCTCTACCCTCATCCACCCTCCTCCACCCTCCTCCTCCCTCATCCACCCTCCTCTACCCTCCACCCTCCTCTACCCTCCTCTACCCTCCTCCACCCTCCTCCACCCTCCTCTACCCTCCTCCATCCGGGCTCCTCTTGTTGGGAGGATCCGGTCCTCGGGTCCTACACGACAGTCCAGAATGCAACACCACACATCCTCCCCCCCCCCCCCCCAGGTTCACAGAAACATCACCGTGACAACCTGTCAGCAGACCTCAAATCCACCGCTTGCTGTCGGGCGGCGTCAACAACACAGAAAGCTCTCCGCCCGTGACGGAGGGACATCAAACCTCACATCCACAAACACCTGAACAGGGAGCTCTGCTGCTGCCGCCTCTCTTCCTCCACCTGCTGCCGCCTCTCTTCCTCCACCTGCAGCCGCCTCTCTTCCTCCACCTGCTGCCGCCTCTCTTCCTCCACCTGCTGCCGCCTCTCTTCCTCCACCTGCAGCCGCCTCTCTTCCTCCACCTGCTGCCGCCTCTCTTCCTCCACCTGCTGCCGCCTCTCTTCCTCCACCTGCAGCCGCCTCTCTTCCTCCACCTGCTGCCGCCTCTCTTCCTCCACCTGCTGCCGCCTCTTCCTCCACCAGCTGCCGCGTCTCTTCCTTCCCCTGCAGCCGCCTCTCTTCCTCCACCTGCAGCCGCCTCTCTTCCTCCACCTGCTGCCGCCTCTCTTCCTCCACCTGCAGCCGCCTCTCTTCCTCCACCTGCTGCCGCCTCTCTTCCTCCACCTGCTGCCGCCTCTCTTCCTCCACCTGCAGCTGCCTCTCTTCCTCCACCTGCTGCCGCGCTCTCACCTGTTTCCTCCTGTGTCTGTCACTGCGATCCTAAAAACACGAGTAACCATGCAGACTTATGCACACCTGAGCTTTAGTGAGATTTTGGTGTCTATAACATGTCTATAATGAGTCTATAAGGTGTCTATAAGGGGTATATGAGGGGTCTATATCTATAAGGAGTCTATAAGGTGTCTATAAGGTGTCTATAAGGAGTCTATAAGGAATCTATAAGGGGTATATAAGGGGTCTATAAGGAGTCTTTTCCTCTCAATAGCCACATTTTAATAGCTTTTAATGAAACGAGATGAACGAGAACGGGTGAAATCGTTCCCGTCATCTCTGCCTCTGTCCTTGGTAGGTCGGCTGGTTCGCATCTCGCATATCATTAGCATAATTTAAAAACCCACTGCAGTAGAGTCAGTGACCTGCAGACGACCTTCACCTGGACACGTAGGTCACGGCACGTTGAACCACACTTTAATTATTCCTACACATGTTGGTCTCAGTATACAGAAAAAAGAATTATTTATTTATTTTTAACTACCTGGTCTACAGTAACTACCTGGTCTACAGTAACTACCTGGTCTACAGTAACTACCTGGTCTACAGCAGCTCTGACTACCTGGTCTGGGTTGTTGTGACTTGTGTCCTGTTTTATTTTGAAGTCCTGCACTTCCTGTCCCTGTGAGGGTCTGCCCGGTCCCTGATGGTTCCCCCTGGCTCTGATCACCTGTCTGGTCTCCCGCCCCGCGGGGGGTCGTCCTCTTCTCTCCTGAGATGATCTCCCCTCATAGAGACGCTTGTTTTTGTGATTCCTCTGTTTTTCCAAGAGGAATAAAGTTTATTTTTGCACCTCTCTCTCTCTCTCTCTCTGTCTGACAGTCGTGACACACAGTGTGTGTGTGTGTGTGTGTGTGTGTGTGTGTGTGTGTGTGACAAGCACACACTCTTCAGAATACGGTTACAGTTTTTCACAGTTGTTAACACCCAAAAAGCGAAAATTCGGCACAATTTGCACAACCTTCTCTTCATGTACCAATCATTCGACCCAATTTGGCACTACTTCACACTGCCTTATCTGCATTAGACTCTGATTTTCTTTGTTTACACTCTGATGTCAATTTCACATCACCTTGTTGTCAAAACACTACACACAATGTTCAGTTGTTGCACACACTTCTCAAGTAAAATCTCAAAGCATCAACCTACAACACACAAATCGTCAAATCTCTAAACATTCAGGTCTGTTGAGCAATTTGCAAGTAAGTACCAAACATTCAGCACTGACACATGCATGTACCTGTAATTCAATATTGTGCCTTCTCTACAGTGTCTCACTGTAGCCCACTGTGTTGACCTCTCTGTGTCCATACTGTAACTTGCATTCTCATGCTCTCTGTGTCAGCGGATCCAGGAACACGACACAGCAAATGTACTTTACCAGTACATCTTTATTGATGAGGTGGGTTTCAACCTGGTAAAGAGGAGGCGAAGGGGCAGAAATGTCATTGGCCAGCGGGCCATTGTTGAGGTCCCCGGCCAGCGTGGTGGGAACATCATGATGTGTGCTGCGATGAATCAACATGGGATCTTGCACCGTCATGCCCACCTAGGGGCCTGTAACACCGCCCGTCTCCTCGTCTTCCTAGATGGCCTGCATGACCTGCTGGTACCACCTGGCCAAATAGATGACCAACAGCGGGTCGATCATGTTGTCATCTGGGACAATGTGAGTTTCCACCGGGCTGCTCAAGTGCGCGAGTGGTTCCAGGACCACCCACATTTTTCCGTTCTGTACCTTCCACCTTATTCACCCTTCCTGAATCCTATTGAGGAATTATTTTCAGCTTGGAGGTGGAAGGTATACGAACGGAACCCACAGGCCCAGGTCCCAATGCTCCAGGCCATGGAGGAGGCTTGCGACGTGACTGTCGAGGCCTGTCAGGGCTTCATGCGTCACTCGAGGCCATTCTTCCAACGCTGCTTGGACAGGGATAACTTGAGCAGGCCGGTTTACAGTACTGTACTGTTGTCTCTGTGTACCAGAATAAACCTTTTTTTGCTGCATATTTGTGTGCTGTTTTAAGTTTGACTATGAAAAAAGTAGGCCTACACTGAGACATTTTACAAAAGGAGAAATGGCTCATTCTCCAGAGTCATTGTCATTCGTATGGTGTGTTCCATTTCGATGATTGTGTTTTCAATTTTGCCCTTCTGTGTGCTGTAAATGCTTGGTAGTGTGCAGCAAATGCTTAGTTGTGTGTACTCAATGAATGTATGTGTGTGTCTTTTGAAAAAATGGCTGTGTGTACCAAATGAAAAAACGAGTTTCATTTTGTGAACAGTTAAGAGATTTGATGGCAAAGAGTCATCTTGCAAAGGGAGTGTCAGGTTTAGCATTTTGTGTTTGTGGTTTTCAGTTTTCTGTGTGCAGTTTTGAGAAAGCCGTTATTGTTTTGAAAAATGTGTGTTAACAATTGTGAAAAACTGTAAAGTGAAATCTGCCTCCGTCTTTAAACAGAAACATTTTATTCCTACCGCGGGAAGGAACTAAATCAATATATGCAATAGTTTATTTTCAATTTCATGCTTTTCTGTTTCCATCACAATGTGTCAGTGGGTGATAAAGACGCCGCCGCTCTAATGCAGTGTCGACCGACCCCCCCGCTGTCATCCCCGCATCGCAAACACATTCTGCATCCTCACTTATCCTTCATGTGCTAATCAGGGTCGTGAATGTGGAGTAAAATGCGACAGGCTGGGAAAGAGTTGCAGGTTTTTTTGTTAATTCTTATTCGATGAGACGTGACGGTGACACCAGAGATTCTGATGTAATATAATCACATTCATGAAATGGTGTTTTTTTAAGTTCAAGGTTCTTTATTTGCCATTTGTGCAGAGACCAACAGTCCACACACTTTGGAATTATTGTGCAACAGAGGTAAAAAAGAGGTAATAATTAGAAGAAATATATAAAATGTAACTGTACATAAGGTGGTAGTATATACAATATTAAATACAGTTTTAAAAACAGGTTCTTAACATAAAAAGGAGACGGCAAAAGTTAATAAATAGGCCATTCCTTACTCCTGAGTGCTTTTTAGTGGCTGTGTCGCTGCATGTAAGTATACCTGTTATATATATACCTATTATACCTGGATATATGCAGTTATCTATTGCATTTGTAACCTGAAGAGTACACCTCGTCCAGGTTACACCCTCGTGGAATCGCTCCATCGCCTGCCAGATGGTTGGTGGACGACGCTGCAGCGTGAGACTCATCGACATGCGGAGCTGCAGCTCTCCTCCCTCTTCAATATGCACGTTTTAGGCAAAGAAGCACAACTAAGTTATTCACGCCTCGACATGAAGAGACTTCAAAAGATGCACTGGGCCGTTTCCAACAGAACCGAGCTGAACGAGCAACAGATAACGTTTGGGTTGAACGTTTCCTCATCACGTTTCGATGCGGAGACGTTTGATTCCGTGTTAATAAACTTTAGGAAAACTTTCAATGACCCTTTGTGTGATTTCCACCCGGACCCAAAGCAATATGGTCGGGACGACCCAGCAGATGATGGTTCATTAAAAATGAATCAACATATTTGATTGCTTCATAACTGCAGAGGAGTAAAGTGCCTTTCTTATGAAATGCATGAAAACGGCCTTGACCTTTGATCCCAAGACCAACAGTATGACGACTGGCCTCACAAGTTAAATTCATCCCTCGAGGTCCCGAATGCAACCTCAACTAAACGGTCCCAGGCCCTCTGGTCTCCAGTTTACCACATCTCATCATCGTGTGTGTGTGTGTGTGTGTGTGCAATGATGCTTATTTTTTAGTATCTAGACGTTTTTTCTGGCGGTCAAGTTTCCGTCTCGTGCTTCAGAGGTCTGGAACGGTGAGAAAGGAGAGAAGGTAGAGAGTGGAGAAGGTAGAGGAGAGAGGGTAGAGGAGAGAGGGTAGGTAGAGGGTAGAGGAGAGGGTAGAGGAGAGAGGAGAGGAGAAAGAAGAGAAGGTAGAGAGTGGAGAGGGTAGAGGAGAGAGGGTAGAGGGTAGGTAGAGGGGGTATAGGAGAGAGGGTAGAGGGTAGAGGGTAGGTAGAGGGTAGAGGAAAGGGGGTAGGTAGAGGGTATAGGAGAGAGGGTATAGGAGAGAGGAGAGAGGGTAGAGGGTAGAGGAGAGGTAGGAGGAGGAGAGGAGGGAGGAGAGGGGAGAGGGTAGGGGAGAGAGGGTAGAGGAGAGAGGGTAGAGGAGAGAGGGTAGAGGAGAGAGGAGGAGAGAGGTAGGAGAGGTAGAGGAGAGAGGGAGAGAGGAGGAGGAGGAGGAGGAGAGAGGGGAGGGAGAGAGGGTGGAGGAGGGAGGAGAGGTGAGGGAGGAGAGGAGAGAGGGAGGAGAGGGAGAGGGAGAGGGTAGAGGAGAGGAGGTAGGAGGGAGAGGGAGGAGGGGGAGAGAGGGTAGGGAGAGGGTAGAGGAGGAGAGGAGGGTAGAGGAGGGAGGGAGAGGAGAGGGGAGAGGTAGAGGGAGAGAGAGGAGAGGAGAGGAGAGAGGAGAGGAGAGAGGGTATAGGAGAGAGGAGAGAGGGTAGAGGGTAGAGGAGAGAGGGTATAGGAGAGAGGAGAGAGGGTAGAGGAGAGAGAGAGGGTAGAGGAGAGAGGGTATAGGAGAGAGGAGAGAGGGTGGGGAGGGAGGAGAGGAGAGGAGAGGGTATAGGAGAGAGGGTAGAGGGTAGAGGAGAGAGGGAGAGGGAGGAGAGAGGAGAGAGGGTAGAGGAGAGAGGGTATAGGAGAGAGGAGAGAGGGTAGAGGAGAGAGGGTAGAGGAGAGAGGAGAGAGGGTATAGGAGAGAGGAGAGGAGAGAGGGTATAGGAGAGAGGAGAGAGGAAGGAGAGAGGAGAGGGAGGGAGGAGGAAGGAGAGGGTAGAGAGAGGAGAGAGGAGAGGAGGTAGGGAGAGAGAGCTCCAGAGGTGAGAGGCCTCAGGAGAGAGCTGAGAGGGACATCTCCTCTGTTTCCTTACGAGTGTTTTAAACTAAATCTTTGATTACCTTCTGCTTTTTAACGAGTTTAAAGTAATAAATTAATGATATAAAGGCTATAAATAACCTGAGCTGTGATGTCATGCGTCAAGACGGCTGCAGTGGCCTTGTTTTTGAATATTTGAACAAACACAATATATATATATATAAATATATGTATCTTTTATTTTTTAATTATATATATATTTACATATATAATGTATATATATATATATGTTTTTAAATTATATATATATATTTATATATATTTACATATGTAATGTATATATATATCTATATTTGTTTTTAAATTATATATATATTTATGTATATAAATAGAATACATATATATATATATATAATATATGTTATTATATGATTCAAATTTAAATCATGCAGTGACCTCCTTGCTCTATATGCGTTATCTTTCTTCAGTAATGTCATTATGTTTTTCCTCTAATATGTCACGATGCGATTTCATTCTATATTATTTCACATTTTAATTATTTCTGTGAATAATGCAGCAGCAATATGTAATTAATACCCAGAGACGATGAGGAGCACCACCAGAGAGAGACATTGTGTTCCCTCATCCAGAGGAGCAACTCTGGACGCTGTGTCATAACTTTCCAGGTCAATATTCTGCCCGGCGATTGATTGATTGATTGATTGTCTGTTTGTCTCAATTACATTCTGACCAGTTCACAACACACACACCTGTAGGGAGACACCACCAGCTCCCCTATCAATGGCAGTTCTAACACACTGTAATATTCAGTGGTGATGATGTCATCGCCCTCAGCGTGGCCTCCTCCCTTCATCTTCATCATCATCATCACTAGTGACCCCCACGCCGATGGAGCCGCTCTTGATTCAGTCACCCAACAAACAGCCTGTGCACGTTACTGTAACACACTGTGTGAACAAGTAGAAAGATTAAATTGAGAAAAGCGACTTACACAATCATCAAATCATAAATAATAATGAGTTCTGTGATTACAGGTCATTGTTGCAGATTCAACTCACGTGTCACATGTTGCACATATTCATGTTTTAGAGACTCAGCTACTGATGGGGCTCACGTGGCATGAGAGTATATTATGCAGTTTCATAATGACATGCTTCTTATTTTCATAAGTGTATTAATAACTTTTTTCAAGTGAATAATAAATCTACATTTAGCTGAAAACACAAGAATGTGTTGTTTTACATTTCCTCAATTGGATGAAACTCTGTGAGCTTTAGGAAACATATAAAAACAAATATAAAACATCATGTTGGCCGCATGTGAACAACAAATCACGTTGTTTTCATTTTAATATCCGATAAGTCGAGAAAAAAATAACAAAACTGAAATGTAATCAAGCTGTCAAACTGTTTATGTAACGCAGCGAAGCCGGAGGAATGAAGCGGCGCCCGCGGGACCGAGACACACACACACACGTTATGAAACACACACACTCACTATGAAACAAACACACACGTTATGAAACACACACACACGTTATGAAACACACACACACGTTATGAAACACACACGTTATGAAACACACACACACGTTATGAAACACACACACACGTTATGAAACACACACGTTATGAAACACACACACACGTTATGAAACACACACACGTTATGAAACACACACACACGTTATGAAACACACACACACGTTATGAGACACACACACGTTATGAAACACACACACGTTATGAGACACACACACGTTATGAAACACACACACGTTATGAAACACACACACACGTTATGAGACACACACACGTTATGAGACACACACACACGTTATGAGACACACACACACGTTATGAAACACACACACACGTTATGAGACACACACACACGTTATGAAACACACACACACGTTATGAGACACACACACGTTATGAGACACACACACACGTTATGAAACACACACACGTTATGAAACACACACACACGTTATGAAACACACACACACGTTATGAGACACACACACACGTTATGAAACACACACACACGTTATGAAACACACACACGTTATGAAACACACACACACGTTATGAGACACACACACGTTATGAAACACACACACACGTTATGAGACACACACATTATGAAACACACACACACGTTATGAGACACACACACACGTTATGAAACACACACACGTTATGAAACACACACACACACGTTATGAAACACACACACATGTTATGAAACACACACATTATGAGACACACACACGTTATGAGAGACACACACACGTTATGAAACACACACACATTATGAGACACACACACGTTATGAAACACACACACGTTATGAGACACACACACATTATGAAAGACACACACACGTTATGAAACACACACACACGTTATGAAACACACACACGTTATGAGACACACACACACGTTATGAAACACACACACGTTATGAAACACACACACACGTTATGAGACACACACACACGTTATGAAACACACACACACGTTATGAAACACACACACACGTTATGAGACACATACACACATTATGAGACACACACACACGTTATGAAACACACACACACGTTATGAGAGACACACACACGTTATGAGAGACACACACACGTTATGAAACACACACACACGTTATGAAACACACACACACGTTATGAAACACACACACACGTTATGAGACACACACACACGTTATGAGACACTGTAAGGTATTCTCAAAACTGGGGCACTACGCAGATGGTGGAGAAACAGGCTTCCGGACACGCATGGATTAAGTTATCAACATTTAATGGCAGGAAATGTGAATCAAACATTCAAAGCGCTCTCTCCTCGTGTCCCGGCTCGGGAGCTCGGCAGCACAGCCTCCTCCGTCGAGCTTACCTGAAAAAGAGAGAACGTGCTCTCTAAAAACACACCGTTTCATAATCCTCTCTTGCGCCGGTCGAAACGTCATTTCCGGTTCCGACGCTTTCACAATAAGAATCCCGTCAATTAAAGTCACCTTCACAATAAAAGTCTCTTCATTGTAAGTCACTTCACGGATTTCAACCGGCTTCGTCAATCTATATTACTAACAGTCACTCTCATGCAATATACATTAATTCTTGCCATTTACATTTGCATAGAGTAAACATTACCCCTATGCTTCATAATACATTAATAACAATATCAATATTCTCCTTAATATTGTCTATTATAATATCTTTCTATATGTATTAATTTAAACCATAAGACCTCTGCAGATGTTATCAAAATAAACTATTACAACTTAACAACACACACACGTTATGAAACACACACACACGTTATGAGACACACACACACGTTATGAAACACACACACACGTTATGAAACACACACACACGTTATGAAACACACACACACGTTATGAGACACACACACACATTATGAGACACACACACACGTTATGAAACACACACACACGTTATGAAACACACACACATTATGAAACACACACACTCACTATGAAACACACACACGTTATGAGACACACACACACGTTATGAGACACACACACACGTTATGAAACACACACACACGTTATGAACCACACACACACGTTATGAAACACACACACGTTATGAACACACACACACGTTATGAAACACACACACGTTATGAGACACACACACGTTATGAAACACACACACACGTTATGAAACACACACACGTTATGAAACACACACACACGTTATGAAACACACACACGTTATGAGACACACACACACGTTATGAAACACACACACACGTTATGAAACACACACACATTATGAAACACACACACTCACTATGAAACACACACACGTTATGAGACACACACACACGTTATGAGACACACACACACGTTATGAAACACACACACACGTTATGAGACACACACACACGTTATGAAACACACACACACGTTATGAAACACACACACACGTTATGAGACACACACACGTTATGAAACACACACACACGTTATGAAACACACACACACGTTATGAAACACACACACA
This sequence comes from Pseudoliparis swirei, assembly GCF_029220125.1. Lineage (NCBI taxonomy): Eukaryota > Metazoa > Chordata > Actinopteri > Perciformes > Liparidae > Pseudoliparis > Pseudoliparis swirei. The sequence goes on from NC_079390.1 coordinate 590,703, forward strand.
TTATGAAACACACACACTCACTATGAAACACACACACGTTATGAGACACACACACACGTTATGAAACACACACACGTTATGAAACACACACACACGTTATGAGACACACACACACGTTATGAGACACACACGTTATGAAACACACACACACGTTATGAGAGACACACACACGTTATGAAACACACACACATTATGAAACACACACACTCACTATGAAACACACACACGTTATGAGACACACACATTATGAAACACACACACACGTTATGAAACACACACACACGTTATGAAACACACACACACGTTATGAGACACACACACACGTTATGAAACACACACACACGTTATGAGACACACACACACGTTATGAAACACACACACACGTTATGAGACACACACACATGTTATGAAACACACACACACGTTATGAAACACACACACGTTATGAAACACACACATTATGAGACACACACACACGTTATGAAACACACACACATTATGAGACACACACATTATGAAACACACACACATGTTATGAGACACACACACACGTTATGAAACACACACACACGTTATGAGACATACACACACGTTATGAGACACATACACACGTTATGAAACACACACACACGTTATGAAACACACACACACGTTATGAAACACACACATTATGAAACACACACACTCACTATGAAACACACACGTTATGAGACACACACATTATGAAACACACACACACATTATGAAACACACACACGTTATGAAACACACACACACGTTATGAAACACACACACACGTTATGAAACACACACATTATGAGACACACACACGTTATGAGACACACACACACGTTATGAGACACACACACACATTATGAAACACACACACACGTTATGAGACACACACACACGTTATGAAACACACACACGTTATGAGACACACACACGTTATGAAACACACACACACGTTATGAGACACACACACACGTTATGAAACACACACACACGTTATGAAACACACACACACACGTTATGAGACACACACACACGTTATGAAACACACACACACGTTATGAAACACACACATTATGAGACACACACACACGTTATGAGACACACACACACGTTATGAAACACACACACACGTTATGAGACACACACACACGTTATGAAACACACACACACACGTTATGAAACACACACACGTTATGAGACACACACACACGTTATGAAACACACACACACGTTATGAGACACACACACACGTTATGAAACACACACACACGTTATGAAACACACACACACGTTATGAGACACACACACACGTTATGAGACACACACACGTTATGAAACACACACACACGTTATGAGACACACACACACGTTATGAGACACACACACACGTTATGAAACACACACACACGTTATGAAACACACACACATGTTATGAAACACACACATTATGAGACACACACACGTTATGAGAGACACACACACGTTATGAAACACACACACATTATGAGACACACACACACGTTATGAAACACATACACACGTTATGAGACACACACACACGTTATGAAAGACACACACACGTTATGAAACACACACACACGTTATGAAACACACACACACGTTATGAGACACACACACACGTTATGAAACACACACACACGATATGAGACACACACACACGATATGAGACACACACACACGTTATGAGACACACACACACACACGTTATGAAACACACACACACACGTGTTGAAACACACACATTATGAGACACACACACACGTTATGAAACACACACACACGTTATGAAACACACACACACGTTATGAGACACACACACACGTTATGAGACACACACACACGTTATGAGACACACACACACGTTATGAAACACACACACACGTTATGAAACACACACACACGTTATGAGACACATACACACGTTATGAAACACACACACACGTTATGAGACACACACACACAAACGTTATGAAACACACACACACGTTATGAAACACACACACACACGTTAGGAGACACACACACACGTTATGAGACACACACACACACATTATGAGACACACACACGTTATGAAACACACACACACGTTATGAGACACACACACACGTTATGAAACACACACACGTTATGAGACACACACACACGTTATGAAACACACACACACGTTATGAGACACACACACATGTTATGAAACACACACACACGTTATGAGACACACACACACACATTATGAGACACACACACACGTTATGAAACACACACACACGTTATGAAACACACACACGTTATGAAACACACACACACGATATGAGACACACACACACGTTATGAGACACACACACACACGTTATGAAACACACACACACACACGTGTTGAAACACACACATTATGAGACACACACACGTTATGAAACACACACACACGTTATGAAACACACACACACGTTATGAGACACACACACACGTTATGAAACACACACACACGTTATGAGACACACACACACAAACGTTATGAAACACACACACACGTTATGAAACACACACACACGTTATGAAACACACACACGTTATGAGACACACACACACGTTATGAGACACACACACACGTTATGAAACACACACACACACACGTTATGAAACACACACACGTTATGAGACACACACACACGTTATGAAACACACACACGTTATGAAACACACACGTTATGAGACACACACACACGTTATGAAACACACACACACGTTATGAGACACACACACACACATTATGAGACACACACACACGTTATGAAACACACACACGTTATGAAACACACACACGTTATGAGACACACACACACGTTATGAAACACACACACACGTTATGAAACACACACACACGTTATGAGACACACACACTCACTATGAAACACACTCACTCATTATGAAACACACACACTCACTATGAAACACACACACTCACTAAGAAGCACACACTCACTAAGAAACACACACATCCACTAAGAAACACACACACTCACTGTGAAACACACACACTCACTATGAAACACACACACTCACTAAGAAACACACACACTCACTGTGAAACACACTCACTATGAAACACACACACTCACTGTGAAACACACTCACTATGAAACACACACACTCACTAAGAAACACACACACACTGTACCCTGTTCCGTGTGTCCTCCGTGTGTCCTCCGTGTGTCTCCTCCGTGTCTCCTGTGTCTCCTCTGTCTTGATTGTTTCATTCCCTTCACCTGCCCTCAGCCCCTCTGGTCTCGTTAGTCTGATGTCGTACACCTGTGTTCCCCCCCTATATATTGAGTCAGTCTTTCCTTTGTCTGTGTAGCAGCTCCAAGGCCACTACCCGTGGGTTTCCCCCCCCAGCACCAAGGATCAGCCCGGAACCACGAGGTTTGGTTGAAAGCCATCATTTATTTGTCAGCAACAACGCACAAGCAGACCGCACAACCTGCGCCTCTGCTCACTCTCCTTTCCCTCCAGCTCTGCTGCCCTTTTATACAGGCAGCATCGGCTGCTGACTGATTGCCAATCAGTCAGAGCAGCTGACTGATTGTCAACCAGCCAGCAGCCGATGCCAGATTGGGGACAGCTGCCACAGTCTGCTGTGGATTGTCGTCTCTGGTTCCGTGTCCTTTTCCCGTCGTCCTGTCCATGTTCCTGGTTCTGACCCTGAACCTGGATGCTCTGCCTGCCCCGTTTGGACCTTGTGTTTTTGTAAACTGTTTTGCCTCATTAAAGAGTGCTTTTTTTTGGTATTTATATTGCGTCCAGCCTGTCTCTCTGCGCCTGAGCCTCACCCCGTCACAAGAACCTGACACACACACGTTATGAAACACACACATCCATTATGAAACACACACACTCATTATGAAACACACACATCCACTATGAGATACACACACTCACTGTGAAACCACAACAGCAGAAACAAGAAGATGATGGACACAAACAAACAAACAAACAAACAGACTAACAAACACAGACCGGAGGAGCATCTGTACGCCACGTGCACATCACCCACCGTGCACGCTCTGGGACATGTGCACATCACCCACCGTGCACGCTCTGGGCCACGTGCACATCACCCACCGTGCACGCTCTGGGACACGTGCACATCACCCACCGTGCACGCTCTGGGCCACGTGCACATTACACACCGTGCACGCTCACTTGTTCAGAGTGAGCAATATATATATATTTATATATATATATATATATTTGTATTTATTTATAAAAAAATATATACATATTTATTTATTTATTTATATATATATATATATTTATTCATATATGTATATATATTTATATTTATATATATATGTATTTATACAGATTTAATATTATTTTATATATAATATATTTTATATATAATAATGGAAATTGAATTGTGTGGGTTGTATGTAACAGCCGAGCGAGGCCAGAGCACGAACAACACTGCACACGAACATTTAGGAAACCAGAAGTTAAAAAGAGGCTCGATGTGGTGGAAGGTAGCAGAGATGAGTGATGATAAGTGGCGTTGCGAGTGTGTGTGTGTGTGTGTGTGTGTGTGTGTGTGTGTGTGTGTGTGTGTGTGTGTGTGTGTGTGTGTGTGTGTGTGTGTGTGTGAGATTGGCTGCTGCAGTGAATGCAGGGTGCAGAGGAGAGCAGAGGTTGAATGCGGTGCAGAGGTTTCATTAAATTCTGTTGCCTGGCTTGTGGGGCTAAATTAGCGTGTGTGTGTGTGTGTGTGTGTGTGTGAGTGTGAGTGTGTGTGTGAGTGTGTGTGTGTGGTTGATGGCGTGTGGTGAAGATGGAGTGAGGGTACGAACCAGGTGGCTGTGACTGTCGGAGTGTTTAATAGATGTGGTGGAGCCCGGATGACAACAGGGAGTTTGGAAAGGAGGTATTAAAAGGGGCGGGGCTTGGAGGGAAGGTCAAAGGTCGAGAGTAAACATGAAAGTATAGTTTTTAAAAGCATTGATGAAATAAAGGGCCTATTTTTTTTTTTTTTAAACAAATGCTGTAATTATACGTTACGAGACAAAAAGAAGGTAAACAGAGTGGAACTGATTCCTCCTGCAGCAGAACCGTGAGCCGGTAGATCAAACATAATTATAATAATAAAAATAATAATAATAATAATAACAATAATTATAATTATAATTATAATTATTATAATTATAATAATTATAATAATAATAATAGCCATGGTAACCATCAAACTGATAGGTTCAGTTGTGTCTGCCAACTCTCTTTTCTAAAAGCCTCAGATGTGAATGATCCCAAACTTCTAGTTATCTGGAGTATTAAATATAAAAGCATGCTGAGAGACGCGCTGCACAACGTTATGCTAATCACTATGAATCAGGCTAATTAAAACACTAATTATTTATATCCTAACTTCAAATAGCATTTGAGATTAACCTATATGAACATTACTGTAATGACATCGATATGTCCTCAATAATATGTAAACGTACGCAGGATGCACCAAGTCCTGTTGGGGAACTTGTGTTTTATTGTAATAAATAATAAATAAATAAATATATACATAAATATATATATATATATTGTTTATATATATAAATATATATATAAATATTTACATATATACATACAGGACTGTCTCAGAAAATTAGAATATTGTGATGAAGTTCTTTATTTTCTGCAATGCAATTAAAAAAACAAAAATGTCATGCATTCTGGATTCATTACAAATCAACTGAAATATTGCAAGCCTTTTATTCTGATTTATTGCTGATTATGGCTTACAGCTTAAGAAAACTCAAATATCCTATCTCTAAATATTAGAATATCATGAAAAAGTATACTAGTAGGGTATTAAACAAATCACTTGAATTGTCTAATTAACTCGAAACACCTGCAAGGGTTTCCTGAGCCTTGACAAACACTCAGCTGTTATAAATCTTTTTTTTTACTTGGTCTGAGGAAATATTAAAATTTTATGAGATAGGATTTTAGAGTTTTCTTAAGCTGTAAGCCATAATCAGCAATATTAAAAGAATAAAAGGCTTGCAATATTTCAGTTGATTTGTAATGAATCCAGAATGCATGACATTTTTGTTTTTTTAATTGCATTACAGAAAATAAAGAACTTCATCACAATATTCTAATTTTCTGAGACAGTCCTGTATATAGATTTTGATATATATATATGTATGTAGATATATATATAGCTATATATATGTAAATATATATATATACATATATATTTATATAAATGTATATAGAGATATATATCTATATATTTATACATATATACATATATATTTATATAAATATATATATGTATATATATATATATATTTCTATATATATATATATATTGTTCTCCTTCACGAGGATTCACAACCTGAGGCTCAGACGATGTCGAGCTGTGAGGGCGACACACGGCGGATCAGAAAGAGTCTGAACTTGATGGGTTCCCTAAAGTCTCACTAGTTTCTATAAGTAAAGTGACAGAGCTCTGTTGATGGCCTCCCGCCTTCAGACAAGCCGCAGGGCAAAATTGACCGCCGTAAACACAAGGCAATCTCCCTGTTGTGGCCAAATGGCCCACAGAGATGTAAACATTACGCGGAAGAATGGCCTCCTGATCGACCTCCGAGATTGCAAAGTGAAGGTCAATGGTTTGTGCAACAGCCAATCAGACGTCTGTGTGTGTGTGTGTGTGTGTGTGTGTGTGTGTGTGTGTGTGTGTGTGTGTGTGTGTGTGTGTGTGTGTCAGAGTGGGGTAGGGGAGGCGACGGGGCTGAATTGAATCACCCAGTTTGGAAAAGGACTTTAAAGTGACTGTCACAAAGGATAAACTCAATCTCTTCACTGCTGCACACCTGTGTGTGGGTAACAGGTGTGTACCTGCCTTCCTCTCCTCACTTCACACACACACGCACACACAAGTGTGTGTTCATAACCGCGGTTACGATGCGTAAAGTTCACGCCGTCTTCAGTCATTTAAAAACCAACAACGTTAGTCCGTAGAAAAAAATCCGACCCGGTCGTGTTGAGTGTTTTTTCCCGTTTATTCTCTTCACTTCTTCTTCTCGTGTTGCCTTCAGGGACATCCATTTCTTTCACCTCCGCACGAGCAACTTTCATCCGGCGCAGCAATTACAGGAGCGCTGCCTTATGTTTAAGTTATTAAAGCCTTGTAGGAATATGGGTAGAGGCTAAGTCACTTCAAATTTGTGGGGAAATGAGCTCCATTTGCATAACTCGCCTGGCCGTGCTTTGCAATCATGGCCCCCCCCCCCCCCACCCCCACACACACTGCATCGCTCTGCATGTTAATTCAATCGGCGTGATCAGAGAGCATGTAAAGAATATATATTATAGCTTAGCACAGCCTAGTATTGTTTGCATAAATATTATGTGTAAGATGGAAAAACACTGAATGAGAGTTGAATACTTCGGCAGGGCAATCTGGCGTCTGAGCTGATCTAAAGAAAGATAACAGTGACACCTAAGGAATGTTGAAGCATCTACAAGAGAGCCCTTCTGGTAACTGGCTGATCGCCAAAAAGATAACAAAAGACACTAAAAGGAAGGATAGGCACACTCCCCTCCTCCGCTTCACGCTAAGTCACTATAGAAGAAAGCTCTTTATATTCATAGGTTAGGAAAGGGCAATCACACATCTGACCTCACCGGGGCAGAAAGATTAGGACGAGGCCGTTTCTCTCCTTAAAGTCACGTATGGCCCCACTCTGAACACACACAAACTCACACACACACTATTTCCCACTCTTTAATGATTAGGTCCTTTTGTCCAGTCAGCCATCTGAGAGGAACCAGCACCATACCTTCATTAATGAATGACCGGACAGGAGTCCTTCTCAATAAAAGGACCTTGAATCATCTCTTTACTTTATTACAACCCCCTTACTAAAAATATGCATTCATGAGCTGGCCACAACATCCAATGAAGGGACGGCAGAGGCGGGAGCTGGCAACAAGAACCAATGAGAAGACACCGCCCCCTTATGCTCCTGTCCAATCAGAACTGTTCCCGTCGGGTATTTAAATGGCCGCGCGGCAAAGCACGGCGTCCTTTCTCCAGCGCTGAGGCCATCGGTCAGAGCTCTGGAGGGGGGTCCATGCATGATTGTCCACTTGTATCCTGATTTCTGAATAAAACGCTTATAGATGTAACGTAGAAGTCTACCGCTCTATTTCTTCCAGTGAGTGCCGTCCAGGTGTGGTGTGTCGCTGTCCAACTCCAACAAGCACCTTATGAATATACAGTTAATTGGCTGCAAATTCCCTCAGTTCCATTTTCAATCGTTCCTCAAATTACCGGAGAAATCATAAAGCCCTTTTTCCTCATCTTCCCGCTCCTCTGCCTCTCCTCTCTCAAGACACACGGCAAAACAATCGCTCCGTCTGTCTGATCTTGTAAACAGAAAAAAGAAGAAAAAGAAAGAGATTAAATGGAGGAGTGACGGAGGAGCGACGTGCTGTGTGTGCTACACGACCGTGAGCGATCACAGAGGGTCCGGGCGTCGCTCTGCAGACCTCCTCTTTCATGATGCATGTTCCCACCTGTCAGACGCAGACGCAGACGCAGACACCAACAATGGCCGACAGCGGCGCTCATGAGGTGAAGGCCGGTGAGGACTCTGGTCCAGCAGGACTCTGGTCCCGCAGGACACGGTCCAGCGGCTCCTCGGTCCTCCTATGGGATCCACCGAGAGACTTCTCTCCTCTCACGATGGGGATTAAACTGCAGAAGCTAAACTCAGAAGTCGAAGGAGACTTTCTATCCGTCGTATTCATGGCTGTCCTTGGTACATTTTCCCGTGTGATTGTGAATGATAAGCCCGTGGGGGGGGGGGGGGGAGACTGAAGTCCTTGGCGGGGGCGTTTAAGCCGAGAAAGGGAATGACTACTTCACATCTCTGTTATCGGCAAGGTGACCTTGAACGAAGACTTCACCCCTCTCATCGTCTCACAGGCTCTTCACTGTTAAATGAAGCTTTAAAGGGATGTGAAGGGTTCAAATGAAAGAACAGACAAAAGGTCCTCACTCAGTCAACATTGAATTTACCCAATTATGTTCCAGTCACTCCCCTGCACACCACTCAATTCTTCATATAAATACACTTAAATACATGGAACTCTTCACCTTAAATATACTTAAACACACTTGTAGACACTTAAATACACGTACATACACTTGAATACACGCAACAATTCACCTTAAATACACTAAAATACACTTAAGTCTTCACCTTAAATACACGCGTGACTTTAAACTAACTTACATTTCTGAAACCTGCCATCTGTGCACTTCATCTCATACTTATATTTCATATTTTAATAACCGCGCTGTTTATTGTTTATTGTTGTTGTTGTTATTGTCGCACCGCCCTCCATGACACCTTCCTTGTATGTGAAGATCCACCCGGCGATAAAAAGGCTCTGATCCTGAAGTCGTGTGTGATTTAAGACGGAGCTTCACTGAGCAGGTGACCTCTGACCTTTCCAGGATAGAGTTGTGAGTCCAACTCCTCGTCTAAACATAACTTTGAATGTTCTTTTGGTAAAAGAAGAATAAATAAAAAGCAGATTCAATCCCCAGCAGACGACTGAAGCACATCTGACGGCGGGCCGCTCCGCTCCTCCAGAAAGGGAAAGTCAGGGTTGTTTTTTAAATAGTTCTGCAGAAGCAGCTCATCCGTAGTCTGCGTTATCGGAGACGACTAAACCCCCAGAGCTCAACGCAATGTGCTGCTATCAACACGTGTTTGTCAGAGCGGGCCGGTGTCCTCGAAGGCAGCACGGAGAGCAGCTGGAGCTCCCGGAGGAGACGAGCACCTCCTGCGCCCCCGTCGTCCCACCACCTGTCGGGCCCAGCGACGTCGTGGATCCTGAGGTCGCTGCAGCATCCTGATGCTCTCACAAACACAACGTGCAGTTATTGATCATATCAGACATCTGAGACATCACATCCCACTGGGTGTGAGCGACGAACACACCAAAACACTGGATCACTTTAACTTCATTATTACCTTGAATATACTTTTATTCCATCTGTATAATTAATATTATATTTTTTGTTGCATTTTTCTTACTGTTTTTTTACTTTTTTTATTTTTTATTTGTATTACTGATCATTATGTGCACCTGCTTCTTTCTCCGTTTCTCCACTAGAGGCACTAATAAAGTATTATCTAATCTAATCTAATCTAATTATCAGGAGAGATTTATGATATGATATGATATGATATATTCCTTTATTCGTCCCACAGTGGTGACATTTCAAAAATCACAGCAGCGGTGCACATCAGAGCATTAAACAAAATAATTATAAAACACAAAACTAAATACTAAAAACTAAATACTAATAATAATACTAAATATACAAGGGGGAAACAAAGTAACGTGCTGTCATTATCATTATTTAGATATTATTTCCCCCTCTCTCACTGACATCAATAGATGCACATAGATGTGGTTTAATAAGTGTGGTGCGTTCAGGTACCTCGCACCAATCAGAAAAGCCAGCTGTATATAATCGCCATTAAACTGTAATAGACAGGAAACAACTTTATCCGCCTTTAGAGCCTCTCACGGCGGTAATGAGGAGGTCATAAAACGTGATGAACCTGATAATGAGTCGGCTAATTTGTTTCCTAAATTAATGGCGTGGAGACGAGCAATCTAAGCAACAAAAAGATGAGGAGGAACCAAAGTGTAATCACAAAAAGTGCGAAGAGGCAGCAGCAGCATCGTCTTCGTGAAGAGAGGAAGAGGAGCGACGAGCGGGAGGAAGGTTCATTTTTAAGTGCAATAGCCGGAAGGCAAAGTTATTATATTGCATTTCATTTTGAGTTTCATGCTGCAGGAGGCGGGGCTTTAATGTCACGGTGCAGGAGGCGGGGCTTTAATGTCACGCTGCAGGAGGCGGGGCTTAAATGTCACGCTGCAGGAGGCGGAGCTTTAATGTCACGCTGCAGGAGGCGGGGCTTTAATGTTACGCTGCAGGAGGCGGGGCTTGAATGTCACGCTGCAGGAGGCGGGGCTTTAATGTCACGCTGCAGGAGGCGGGGTTTTAATGTCACGCTGCAGGAGGCGGGGCTTGAATGTCACGCTGCAGGAGGCGGGGCTTTAATGTTACGCTGCAGGAGGCGGGGCTTGAATGTCACGCTGCAGGAGGCGGGGCTTGAATGTCACACTGCCGCATCCTGACATTCTGAATTCTTCCCTCGGTTATTTCCGATCATCAGGAACTTGTCATCCAAAAGTTTTGCAATAAAACAGAAAGTTCATTCGTCTGAGGAAGAGAGGGATGAAGACGGGAGTCATGCTCCATGACTGTTTATAATGTCAGTAAATATATATCTATTATAAAAGGAAGGGAAGCCGGATTCTTTCATAAATCATTTTGTCTCTTGTTGCTTTGCCTTTTTTTCCGTCCGCTCCATCGGCCTCGGAGGTCGGAGGTCAAAATGTGGCGTTCCAGGAGAAGGAGGCGGCGTAAGGAACCCACAGCGAGAGGAGTCCACGACTCAGTCTCCCCCCCCCCCCGGAGAGGACTCCACGTCTCGTGTGCTTCATATTTCCAGGGATGCGGACTCTTTAAACACTGATCCGAGTGTCTGAGGCTCGGCTGTAATCTGTCCATCACGCCGCGGGAACGAGTCCTGAGTGACGGAGCAGACGGTCCGTCGGAGGCGGAACGTTCAGCCGTCTCCGACGTCCCGCTCCGTCTGACAGGCGCCGCTCTGCTGCCTCCATCAGGACGCTCGACTTTACCCACCGTCACCCGCCGATGCTTCAAGATTGTTACTGTGATTTAAGGTTTGATTTCTTCAGTTTGGTCCTCACACACTAAAAACATCGACTCCTCAGTCCTCCTCTCCCTCCGAGGAGCGAGCTACACCGGATGATGTCATCGACGGCTCTCCATGTGGGATGTGGACTTAAGCTAAGACAATATTTCCTCATTCAAATTTACACACGCTTGACTTTCTAACATGACCTTAGATATCTTCACAGAGCCGGACACGTGTGCTGGAGAACACACACACACACACACACCTAGTCATGCACACACACACACACACACACACACAATACATATGAATGAGGGATCGACATCAGCTTCTGCTTTTCTCCACTAAGCTGTACAGCAAAGGACAGAGACTTGTCATGCATGAACCTCCCCCCTCCTCTTCCTCCTCCTCCTCCCACACACACACACACACTAATGGTCACATAGCTGCAGCATTGTTGTTCTCCTCCTGCTCACTTTATTCACACACAAGCTGGCACAACACATGGCAGTGGAGGCTGAAGAGTGCCCCCTGCTGTTACACTGAGCGTGGGGTCTCTGCACCTGGTCCTGGTCCCGGTCCTGGTCTCCTGTGCTCTCTCTCTGTCTCTCTATGAGCAGAGGCTTACTCAGAGGGGGCAGAGTAATAAAACCACAGGCGACCCCGACTGGTCGAGTAGGTACGAGGCTTCAGGCGATACGGCCGTGAGAAGAGAGGCCAGAGAGAGGAGGGATGAAGAGAGGGATGAAGAGGAGAGAGGAGAAGAAGGGAAGAGGTAATTCCATGAAAGAGGGGGGAAGTCTTGGGGGAGTTGAGAGGCATGCTGGGAAACTGGGCAAGCGAAGGAGAAGACGGAGGGTCTGCAGAGGGGGGGCTCAGTGGAGGGGAACGGAGCGTCAGCCGCCTGCCACTCCGGCTTCTGAAACACGGAAATCTGGAGGGACAAATTATTGCATTTGTAATCCATCTTTCTAAAACCCTCCACGCATCTCGTCCGCTCCGGAAACTTCTCCCGCGCTCACACGGCCGACCGGCTGCTAATTAGATCAGAAACAAGTCGACACTTCACTAGCAGAAGGGCAGAGCGCGTTTAACGCGTGTTGTTGCGCAATAGCACGACGAGCGAGGCGTGCCCAGAGCCGTCATCGAAATGAATTCATAAATATTATAACTAGACGTGACGTCACCGCCCAGCGCGCCTCAAACCGGCTGCAGCCGGTTCAGAGTGGAACACCAGGCGGAGCAGGAAGACGCCACCAGGGTCTGACATCAGGGGGTCGTAAAGGGTCACATAAAGGGTAGAGGTCAATGGTAGGGGGCAGGTCTATAGGGTGCAGTCAGTGGTAGGGTGCAGGTCAATAGGGTGCAGGTCTATGTTAGGGTGCAGGTGAATGGAAGGGTGCAGGTCAATAGGGTGCAGGTCCATAGGGTGCAGGTCAATGGTAGGGTGCAGGTCTATAGGGTGCAGTCAGTGGTAGGGTGCAGGTCAATAGGGTGCAGGTCTATGTTAGGGTGCAGGTGAATGGAAGGGTGCAGGTCAATAGGGTGCAGGTCCATAGGGTGCAGGTCAATGGTAGGGTGCAGGTCTATAGGGTGCAGTCAGTGGTAGGGTGCAGGTCTATGTTAGGGTGCAGGTGAATGGAAGGGTGCAGGTCAATAGGGTGCAGGTCCATAGGGTGCAGGTCAATGGTAGGGGGCAGGTCTATAGGGTGCAGTCAGTGGTAGGGTGCAGGTCAATAGGGTGCAGGTCAATGGTAGGGTGCAGGTCCATAGGGTGCAGGTCCATAGGGTGCAGGTCAATAGGGTGCATGTCTATGTTAGGGTGCAGGTGAATGGAAGGGTGCAGGTCAATAGGGTGCAGGTCAATAGGGTGCAGGTCAATGGGGTGCAGGTCAATAGGGTGCAGGTCAATAGGGTGCAGGTCTATGTTAGGGTGCAGGTGAATGGAAGGGTGCAGGTCAATAGGGTGCAGGTCAATGGTAGGGTGCAGGTCCATAGGGTGCAGGTCAATGGGGTGCAGGTCAATAGGGTGCAGGTCAATAGGGTGCAGGTCAATAGGGTGCAGGTCAATAGGGTGCAGGTCTATGTTAGGGTGCAGGTGAATGGAAGGGTGCAGGTCCATAGGGTGCAGGTCAATGGTAGGGTGCAGGTCAATAGGGTGCAGGTCAATGGTAGGGTGCAGGTCAATAGGGTGCAGGTCAATAGGGTGCAGGTCTATGTTAGGGTGCAGGTGAATGGTAGGGTGCAGGTCCATAGGGTGCAGGTCAATGGTAGGGTGCAGGTCAATAGGGTGCAGGTCAATAGGGTGCAGGTCACCCCTGAACTCCTCCATGTGGGAGTGGACAGAAACACAAGGTGCTGCTTTGTGTGTGTTATGTGTCGCCTGTAAGGTGTGAGTGTGTCGTACCCGAGGGGTTCAGCAGCAACGTGTGACTGAAGAGTTTCTATAGGACAAATCAGAGAGAACTCCGAGCTGTGAAACATGAATATGAACTCATGACGGATCTCTCTCGTGACACCTGCTCTTGATGAAGAGTCAGAGTGTCGATGACATCACTGGAATGAGTCTCTGAATCCCTCACACATTACTCCATCTTCCATAATTACCCGTCTTCATTAAACCGATAGTGGAGGAGCAATAAGGAAGAAGAAGAAAAAGAAATCAAGCAATCAAACTGAAATTAGTTCTGATGAACACAGTGGGAAACGGGGGGGGGGGAGAGGAGGAGCGATGAAGACGATGGATACGGAACAGAAGGCGGGAGAGTCGCAGCAGGGGAGAGGAGGAGCGATGAAGACGATGGATACGGAACAGAAGGCGGGAGAGTCGCAGCAGAGGGGGGGAGAGGAGGAGCGATGAAGACGATTGATACGGAACAGAAGGCGGGAGAGTCGCAGCAGGGGGGGGGGGGAGAGGAGGAGCGATGAAGACGATGGATACGGAACAGAAGGCGGGAGAGTCGCAGCCGCTCGGGACGACGTCCAGGAAATAGAGAGAGAGAGAGAGAGAGAGAGAGAGAGGGAGAGAGAGAGAGGAGAGAGAGAGTGACAGCAGTAGGGTGGACGATCGAGCAGACCTCTCCTTCAGCCTTCCCTCGGTTCCTCTCCTTCAGGCTTCCCTCGGTTCCTCTCCTTCAGGCTTCCCTCGGTTCCTCTCCTTCAGCCTTCCCTCGGTTCCTCTCCTTCAGGCTTCCCTCGGTTCCTCTCCTTCAGCCTTCCCTCGGCTCCTCGTTACGGCTCCGGCCTTCACAGCCGAGACGTCATCGGACGTGAGAGAGGAAGAAAAGAGGCGGAATGAAGGAGTGAGAGAGGCAGAGAGGAAGGGAATAAACCTCTGAGAGGTGGAGGCTGTAAGGAGGGACAAGAGGATGAAAGAAGGAGTGAGCGGGTCGAGTCTCAGAGGAAAGGAGGCTCATGTCCATGAAGGCCTCCGATGCTCCGCCTCTCGTCTCTAACGTCGTAACGTAAACCGGCTTTAATTAAAACTATTGTAGCCCTCAGATACGTTTAATACGTAGTCACCCCCCGATGCATTTGCACTTTAATACACCACCTCATGGACCAGGGTGTGTGTATATGTGTATGCGTGTGTGTGTGTGTGTGTGTGTGTGAGCTCAAGGATTGTTACCCCTGTGGTCCACACACACACACACACACACAGTGCCAATGCAAACCCACAGACCTTTCCGGTGGTTCCACAACGATCCACCTGAATGTCAGGCGGTCAGAAGCTCCGCCTCCTTTGATTTTCATCTGTTTACGTCACAAATACCAAACACGACCTCGTCGGTTATGATTCAGCCTCATGTCTCAGGTGGTTTCATCGGGTCGATGGATATTGGACAATCATCAAATCAAGAGGCGTGTTTCCCGATGATGTCAGACAACACGTCAAATCACTCCCTCGTGATTAATAAATGTCACGTAAAATGATTTTCATCACGTCTGGAAAACTTTTTGCGGGACGAAAAGCCAATATGAAGAGAGTCAGACGGGCGTCAGAATGGCCTGAACACTGGGAGGAGATGTTCAGGAGGAAATAAAACGGACGCCACGTCTTAAATATGATAGACGGCTGGTTTGGAAAGCCATAAATACCCAGCGGAGGCTTCACGGCCTCGTCGATATGCTGCGTCTGAAGGCCGCTCCGTCGCCATGGTGACCTGTTTATAGGAACAACACACAACGGTTATGATCATGATGATGGGATCAGCAGCGCGCCGCACTGCTTTTAATTAGCCCCTCCCTCTCATCTGGAGCCTTATAGACAACAGCTGTCGGTGAGTGATGACATCATCAGAGCCAGAAACCATCAAAACCAACTCGTCTCATGACAAGCGATCCTCTTAAAGCGACGCACTGAGGAGGCCCGACTGTGTGTGTGTCCTACACCGTGTGTGTGTGTGTGTCCTACACTGTGTGTGTGTCCTACACCGTGTGTGTGTGTGTGTCCTACACTGTGTGTGTGTCCTACACCGTGTGTGTGTGTCCTACACCGTGTGTGTGTGTCCTACACCGTGTGTGTGTCCTACACCGTGTGTGTGTCCTACACCGTGTGTGTGTGTGTGTCCTACACCGTGTGTGTGTCCTACACCGTGTGTGTGTACTACACCGTGTGTGTGTCCTACACCGTGTGTGTGTGTGTCCTACACCGTGTGTGTGTTCTACACCGTGTGTGTGTCCTACACCGTGTGTGTGTCCTACACCGTGTGTGTGTGTGTCCTACACCGTGTGTGTGTGTCCTACACCGTGTGTGTGTCCTACACCGTGTGTGTGTCCTACACTGTGTGTGTGTGTCCTACACCGTGTGTGTGTGTCCTACACCGTGTGTGTGTGTGTGTCCTACACTGTGTGTGTGTCCTACACCGTGTGTGTGTGTCCTACACCGTGTGTGTCCTACACCGTGTGTGTGTGTCCTACACCGTGTGTGTGTCCTACACCGTGTGTGTGTCCTACACCGTGTGTGTCCTACACCGTGTGTGTGTCCTACACCGTGTGTGTGTGTCCTACACCGTGTGTGTGTCCTACACCGTGTGTGTGTCCTACACTACAGTGTGTGTCCTACACCGTGTGTGTGTGTCCTACACCGTGTGTGTGTCCTACACCGTGTGTGTGTCCTACACTGTGTGTGTGTCCTACACTGTGTGTG
Source organism: Pseudoliparis swirei (assembly GCF_029220125.1). Classification (NCBI taxonomy): domain Eukaryota; kingdom Metazoa; phylum Chordata; class Actinopteri; order Perciformes; family Liparidae; genus Pseudoliparis; species Pseudoliparis swirei. The sequence continues at coordinate 607,699 of NC_079390.1, forward strand.
TGTGTCCTACACTGTGTGTGTGTGTGTCCTACACCGTGTGTGTGTGTGTGTCCTACACTGTGTGTGTGTCCTACACCGTGTGTGTGTCCTACACCGTGTGTGTGTGTCCTACACTGTGTGTGTGTGTGTCCTACACCGTGTGTGTGTCCTACACCGTGTGTGTGTGTCCTACACCGTGTGTGTGTCCTACACTGTGTGTGTGTCCTACACCGTGTGTGTGTCCTACACCGTGTGTGTGTGTCCTACACTGTGTGTGTGTGTCCTACACTGTGTGTGTGTGTGTCCTACACCGTGTGTGTGTCCTACACTGTGTGTGTGTGTCCTACACCGTGTGTGTGTGTCCTACACCGTGTGTGTGTGTCCTACACCGTGTGTGTGTGTCCTACACTGTGTGTGTGTCCTACACCGTGTGTGTGTGTCCTACACCGTGTGTGTGTGTGTCCTACACTGTGTGTGTGTCCTACACTGTGTGTGTGTCCTACACCGTGTGTGTGTGTGTCCTACACCGTGTGTGTGTGTCCTACACCGTGTGTGTGTGTCCTACACTGTGTGTGTGTGTCCTACACCGTGTGTGTGTGTCCTACACCGTGTGTGTGTGTCCTACACTGTGTGTGTGTCCTACACCGTGTGTGTGTGTCCTACACCGTGTGTGTGTGTCCTACACCGTGTGTGTGTGTCCTACACCGTGTGTGTGTGTGTCCTACACCGTGTGTGTGTGTGTCCTACACCGTGTGTGAGTGTGTCCTACACTGTGTGTGTGTCCTACACCGTGTGTGTGTCCTACACCGTGTGTGTGTGTCCTACACCGTGTGAGTGTGTCCTACACTGTGTGTGTGTCCTACACCGTGTGTGTGTCCTACACCGTGTGTGTGTGTCCTACACCGTGTGAGTGTGTCCTACACCGTGTGTGTGTCGCGCACCTCGTAGGATGCTCTGGACAGAGTGAGTTTCCTGTCGGCTGTTGTGAGCCTCGTACAAGAAGGAAGCGTCGTAAACGTGGAGATGTTGGATTTGACTGTTTCACGTGAAACATGAGAGCCGGCGATCTGAGAGTTTGTTTGTTTGTTTGTGTATTTTAGTCAGTCAATCAAATCAAATACAAAACAATATTATTCTATATAATATACAAAAGAGAAAGACTGAAAAGGTATTGGTAGAAGCAAAACATGCTTATAAATTCCTATCCTAAATTGAAATCAAAATAAATCAGAAAATTAATATAAAATAAAGAAGAAAAAAACAAACAAAATAAAAAACAAAATATATTTATATATACTACCAGATACATATTCCATATAAATACGTTTTAATCACATTTAGAACTCTCAAGAATTGTTTTATAAATAATTCCCTTGAAAACCAAAAGCAGTTCACCAGTCTTCCATCCAGAGTCAAACATCTGCTTGATCTTCGTATTGTTTCGGCGGTTATTGCGCAACGGCCGGTGTTTGTTGCTCAGAGTTCAGGAGGACGGCGTCTTGGAGAGAGCAGCGTGGCTCCAGCTGAAGACTGCAGGTGAGACACCTGGGAGCGCTTCGGGTACCGGCTGCTACCTGCAGCCTGAGACACGGAGGAGACCAGTGGAAGAAGAAACGTTGAGTATCTGTCCCTTCGTGAACTCAGGTGACCAACGTACCGCTCAGAGAGAGCGGGAGACGCTCTGCAGACCGTTTGTGGAGCGGCAGCACGGAGCTCTCAGGGCTGCTGTCTTCACACCTGGAGAGAAACTCACCTGGTGGTCCTGAGGGGTGCTCAGGGGTCCTGAGGGGTCCCGGTGGTCCTGAGGGGTCCTGAGGGGTCCTGGTGGTCCTCAGGGGTCCTGGTGGTGCTGAGGGGTCCTGAGGGGTCCTGAGGGGTCCTGGTGGTCCTGGTGGTCCTGGTGGTCCTGAGGGGTCCTGAGGGGTCCTGGTGGTCCTCAGGGGTCCTGGTGGTCCTCAGGGGTCCTGGTGGTCCTGAGGGGTCCTGAGGGGTCCTGATGGGTCCTGAGGGGTCCTGAGGGGTCCTGGTGGTCCTCAGGGGTCCTGGTGGTCCTGAGGGGTCCTGAGGGGTCCTGGTGGTCCTGAGGGGTCCTGAGGGTGTCCTGGTGGTCCTGAGGGGTCCTGGTGGTCCTCAGGGGTCCTGGTGGTCCTGAGGGGTCCTGAGGGGTCCTGGTGGTGCTGAGGGGTCCTGAGGGGTCCTGGTGGTCCTCAGGGGTCCTGGTGGTCCTGGTGGTCCTGAGGGGTCCTGGTGGTCCTCAGGGGTCCTGGTGGTCCTGAGGGGTCCTGAGGGGTCCTGGTGGTGCTGAGGGGTCCTGAGGGGTCCTGGTGGTCCTGAGGGGTCCTGAGGGGTCCTGGTGGTCCTCAGGGGTCCTGGTGGTCCTCAGGGGTCCTGAGGGGTCCTGAGGGGTCCTGGTGGTCCTGAGGGGTCCTGAGGGGTCCTCGGTTGCTGTGCAGTGGGGACACTGGTTCGCTGTGTTCAGCACCACGGAGAGCGACAGCAGGGGGTAAAAGAGCCCTCACACAACAAGCTAGATCATTCCAGAACACCTGGAATCACCTGAACCTACATGAATGATGAAGCTCCTCAGGGGACGAGCCTCAGGGATCCTGACTGGAAACAAGAGGAGGGAACCAGCAGGGGAGGGGCTGCCTCCATCGACAGAGGGTCGCTCTTCGTCACACGCACACACACACAACACACACACAAACACACACACAACACACACACACACACATACATATATACATACACACACATACACACACACACACACACACACACACACACACACACACACACATACACACATACACACAATATAATACACACACACACATACACACATATAACATACATATACACACACATATATATAATATATATACACACACACACATACACACAAACACATACATATATATACATATATATATACATATATATATATATATATATATATATATATATATATACATATATATACACATATATATATATATGTATACATATATACACACATGTATACACACACATATATATATATAAACAAACACACACACATATATACACAAACACACATACACACACACACATATATATACAAATACACATATACACACACACACAAACACACACACACACAAACACACGCACACACACACACCAAGGCATGTGTCACTCTGCCTTCCACAGATCACTCCCGTCTCTCTTGGTGTTTCCTCAATTATCTCCGTTCTCTCCACTTTCCTCTCTACCTCTCTATCTCTCTACCCCTCTACCTCTCTATCTCTCTACCCCTCTACCTCTCTACCTCTCTATCTCTCTACCCCTCTACCTCTCTATCTCTCTACCCCTCTACCCCTCTACCTCTCTACCCCTCTATCTCTCTATCTCTACCCCTCTACCTCTCTATCTCTCTACCCCTCTACCCCTCTACCTCTCTATCTCTCTACCCCTCTACCTCTCTATCTCTCTACCTCTCTATCTCTCTACCCCTCTACCTCTCTATCTCTCTACCCCTCTACCCCTCTACCTCTCTACCCCTCTCTCTACCTCTCTACCCCTCTCTCTCTATCTCTCTACCCCTCTACCTCTCTACCTCTCTACCCCCACCTCTCTGCCTCTACCTCTCTACCTCTCTACCTCACCTCTACCTCTCCACCCCTCTCTCTCTCCCCTCTCTCTACCCTCTGCCTCTCTATCTCTCTACCTCTCTGCCTCTCTACCCCTCACTCTCTACCCCTCCTCTCTACCTCTCTACCCTCTATCTCTCACCCCTCTACCTCTCTATCTCTCCCCCCTCTACCTCTCTCTCTCTCTCTCTCTACCCTCTACCTCTCTATCTCTCCCCTCTACCTCTCTGCCTCTCTACCCTCTATCTCTCTGCCCCTCTCCTCTCTACCCTCACCCCCTCTACCTCTCTATCTCTCACCCCTCTCCTCTCTACCCCTCACTCTCCTCTACCCCTCTATCTCTACCCTCTGCCTCTCTATCTCTACCCCTCTATCTCTCTCCCCTCCTCTACCTCTCTATCTCTCTACCCTCTACCTCTCTACCCCTCTACCCTCTACCTCTCTCTCTACCCTCTACCTCTATCTCTACCTGCCTCTCTCTCTACCCCTCTACCTCTCTATCTCTCTATCTCTCTACCCTCTACCTCTCTGCCTCTCCACCTCTCTCCTCTACCCTCTACCTCTCTCTCCCTCTACCTCTCTCCCTCTATCTCTCTACCTCTCTACCCCACCTCTCATCTCTCTCTCTACCCTCTCTACCTCTCTATCTCTCTACCCTCTACTCTCCCTCTACCTCTCTCTATCTCTCTCCCCTCTATCTCTCTCCCCTCCTCCTCTCCCTCTCTCACCCTCTCTCCTCCCTCTACCTCTCTACCTCTCTACCTCTACCTCTCTATCTCTCTATCTCTCTCTCTACCTCTCATCTCTCACCCCTCTACCTCTCTATCTCTCTACCCTCTACTCTCTATCTCTACCCTCTACCTCTCTATCTCTCTCTCTATCTCTGTCTCTACCCTCTCCTCTCTACCCTCTCCTCTCTACCTCTCTGCCCCTCTACCTCTCATCTCTACCCTCTACCTCTCTCTCTCTCTACCCCACCTCTCTACTCTCTACCCTCTCTACCTCTCTATCTCTACCTCTCTCTATCTCTCCTACCCCTCTCCTCTCTACTCTATCTCTCTACCCTCTGCCCCTCTATCCTCTACTCTCTACCTCTCTATCTCTACCCTCTGCCTCTCTACCCCTCTACCCTCTCTCTCTATCTCTCTCTCTCTCTGCCTCTACCTCTCTCTCTACCCCCTCCTCTCTCTCTCTCTCCCTCTCTCTCTCTCTCTACCCTCTATCTCTACCCTCTACTCTCTACCTCTCTCTCTCTCTACCCTCTATCTCTCTGCCTCTACCCCTCTACTCTCTGTCTATCTCTCTCCTCTACCCTCTACCCTCTCTCCTCTCTCCTATACCCTCTATCTCTCTCCTCTACCTCTATCTCTGCCCCTCTATCCTCTACTCCTCCCCTCTATCTCTCTACCTCTCTACCTCTACCCCTCCTCACCCTCTACCTCTCTCTCTACCCCTCTACCCTCTATCTCTACCTCTCTCTCTATATCTCTCTCTATCTCTCTACCGCTCTACCTCTCTATCTCTCTACCTCTCTACCCCTCTACCCCTCTACCTCTCTACCCCTCTATCTCTCTATCTCTCTACCTCTCTATCTCTCTACCCCTCTATCTCTCTACCTCTCTACCCCTCTACCTCTCTATCTCTCTACCCCTCTACCTCTCTATCTCTCTACCCCTCTATCTCTCTACCTCTCTACCCCTCTATCTCTCTACCTCTCTACCTCTCTATCTCTCTACCTCTCTACCCCTCTACCCTCCTCTATCTCTCTGCCTCTACCCCTCTCTGCCCCTCTCTCTATCTCTACCCTCTACCTCTCTCACCCTCTATCTCTCTCTACCTCTACCTCTCTACCTCTCTACCCTCTCTCTCACCTCTCTCACCTCTCCCCTCTATCTCTCTGTCTACCTCTACTCTCTACCCCTCTACCTCTCTATCTCTCTACCCTCTATCTCTCTACCTCTCTGTCTCTACCTCTCCCCTCTACCTCTCTGTCTCTCACCCCCACCTCTCTATCTCTCTGCCTCTGCCTCTACCTCTCTATCTCTCTATCTCTCTCTACCCCTCTCCTCTCTACCTCTACCCTCTATCTCTCTACCTCTCTACCCCTCTATCTCTCTACCTCTCACTCTCTCTCACCTCTCTATCTCTCTACCCTCACCCTCTACCTCTACCTACCCTCTACCCTCTACCCTCTACCTCTATCTCTCTGCCTCTCCTCTCTATCCTCTCTACCCTCTACCTCTCTCTCTCTACCCTCTATCTCTCTACCCTCTACCCTCTACCCTCTCTACCCCTCTGCCTCTCTATCTCTCACCCCTCTACCTCTCTATCTCAGCCCCTCTACCTCTCTCTCCCTCTACCTCTCTCCCTCTCTCTATCTCTCTACCCTCTATCTCTCCTCTCTACCCCTCTACCTCTCACCTCTACCCCTCTATCTCTCACTCTCTCCCCTCTATCTCTCTATCTCTATCTCTCTACCCCTCACCCTCTGTCTCTATCTCTACCCTCTCTCATCTCTCTGCCTCTACCTCTCTGTCTCTCTCCCCTCTACCCTCTCCTCTCTATCTCTCTACCCCCCCTCTACCTCTCTCTCTATCTCTCTCTCTCTATCTCTCCCCTCTACCTCTCTACCTCTACCTCTCTACCTCTCTATCTCTCACCCTCTACCTCTCTACCCTCTACCCTCTCTATCTCTCCCCTCTACTCTATCTCTCTACCTCTCCTCTATCTCTCACCTCTCTGCCTCTACCTCTGTCTCTCTGCCCCTCTACCCTCTACCCCTCTCTCTCTATCTCTCACCCCTCTACCTCTCTATCTCTACCTCTCTCTCCCCTCTACCTCTCTATCTGCCTCTATCTCTCTGCCCTCTACACCCTCTCTCTCCTCTCTACCCTCTACTCTCTATCTCTCTACCTCTCTACCTCTCTTCCTCTCTACCTCTCCCTCTCTCTACCTCTCCACCTCTCCCCCTCTCTATCTCTCTATCCTCTACCTCTACCCCTCTACCTCTCTATCTCTCTACCCCTCTACTCTCTACCTCTCTACCTCTCATCTCTCTACCCTCTACCCTCTATCTCTCTACCCCTCTCTCTCTACCCTCTATCTCTATCTCTCTACCCCTCTACCTCTCTACCCCTCTACCTCTCTATCTCTCTATCTCTCTACCCCTCTACCTCTCTACCCCTCTATCTCTCTATCTCTCTACCCCTCTACCTCTCTATCTCTCTACCTCTCTACCCCTCTACCCCTCTACCTCTCTATCTCTCTACCCCTCTACCTCTCTATCTCTCTACCTCTCTGCCTCCCTATCCTCTCTATCTCTCTACCCCTCTACCCCTCTACCTCTCTATCTCTCTATCTCTCTACCTCTCTACCCCTCTACCTCTCTATCTCTCTACCTCTCTACCCCTCTACCTCTCTATCTCTCTATCTCTCTACCCCTCTACCTCTCTATCTCTATCTCTCTACCCCTCTACCCCTCTACCTCTCTACCTCTCTACCCCTCTATCTCTCTATCTCTCTACCCCTCTACCCCTCTACCTCTCTACCCCTCTACCCCTCTATCTCTCTACCTCTCTACCCCTCTATCTCTCAACCCCTCTACCCCTCTACCTCTCTATCTCTATCTCTCTATCTCTCTATCTCTCTATCTCTCTACCCCTCTACCTCTCTATCTCTCTATCTCTCTACCCCTCTACCCCTCTACCCCTATACCCCTCTACCCCTCTACCCCTCTATCTCTCTACCTCTCTATCTCTCTACCTCTCCACCTCTCCACCTCTCCACCTCTGCTCCGTTCCTTTTGCTTTCTCTCATCGCTGCGTTCTTTAATTTCCTGCTCATGAAAGATTCATCTGCCTGTTTAATAATGAATGAAGGCACAGTTGATAACTGCAGGAGGCCGGTCGACTCCAGCAGCGAGGAGTCACCTCCCTGCTGAGGCTGGCCTTTATTCCCTCTACCCTCCCCTCTATGCCTCCTGCTTCCTTTGTCTCTTTCCTTCCCAAAGCATCCTGAAGGACCTCCTCTGGCTGGAGGCGAGGGATCACAGGTTCTCCACGGCGTGCTCGTGGTGGTTTGAAATCTCATGTCAAAGACTTCCTGATACTCTAATAGAAGCAGAGTGTGTTTACTTTTCCCTTTGAGACACAAGACATCTATACTATGTTTTCAATGGATCAGAAAAGTGAGATGTGATAAAGGAAGGGAGACGCAACAAGTGCATCTCATGAAAGATGCCGATGGATGCGATAAAGGTCCTGTTGTTTTTTATATTGTACATACGTGTTGCTTTTTTGCTGTCTTCAATGTCTTTTTTTAATTAATCCTGTTATTTTTAAATTACATGTATGTAGGAGGAGAGCGTATACTCCATACATGCACACACGTACTAAACCAATAAAGCTGATTCTGAAACAAAAAGTAAAGTGTGGAGGCTAATATAAAACTGTGGTTTGAGATTGAGTATATATATATATATATAAATGTATATATATAAATATATATATAAACATATATCTATATATATATTTATAAATAAGTATATATATAAATATATGTATATATAAACATATATATATATAAATAAGTATATAAATATATATATAGATACATATTTATTTATATCTATATATATTTATATATATATATGTATAAATAAATGTATATATATATGTGTGTGTATATATATATAGATGTATATATTTAAATAAGTATATATATAAACACTTATATACCTTTAATATACAACATTTCTTATTGCTATAGACAGTAGTGCATCAATGTCATTTAACCCTATAATACTGTGAATAACGGGGCCGTGTTTTCATTGGCTTCACACCCCACATGAGCATTGTGATTGGCCGACATCACAGATCCACGTGTTGGTGTCTCTGTTCAACGCCGTGGTTTGGATGACTTGTATGTATTAAATGTGGAATGTGTCGTCATCAACTAGATGACCCATGTTCACACTGTGGAGCTGCACTACATGCTTTGACATCGTGTGTTTGGGATAAGAACATTTACTGTTAGTCCGTCAGGCATCCGTCATCCTCCTCCTCTTCATCCGTCATCCTCCTCCTCTTCATCCGTCATCCTCCTCCTCCTCTGTCATCCTCCTCTTCCTCGGAGAGCCTGAGAACCTCTGGACTCCCAGAGACTCGTCTCCCAGCGACGATCCTTCATCCCAACACTCTCTCACTCAGCTCGTGTTCCCACGACGACCACCTCAACAACAACCTCATCCCTCTCGCCGTCCTTCTGCTTCCACACGCCTGCCGGAGGTTGCAGTGTGAAGAGAGAACTAAAATGGCGCCGCGGACGGTCGCCTCGGTGTGTTGGTGCGCGATGTTTTTTGTTGTTTTCGTCTTAAATACTGTTTTCTGCTGTGATTCCCGGAGCTCTTTCACCAGAGAAGAGCTCATGAACATCAGGGGAACAACTCCAGCGGATTTATTTCCAACGTTTTTAACTTCTGTGGAGTTACTGGACATTTTTGTAAAAGGTGTGCTCACCTTCGCTCACGCGGTGAGACGCCGCCGGAGAGGAAACGTTCAGGGCGCTTGTGCGGCTCGAAACGGGATCTCGTACAGCGCTGCCGGGCATATTTCTCTCCAACGTCCGCTCACTGTGCAACAAACTGGACGAACTCCAGCTGCTGGTGGGGAGAGACAGAGACTTCTCCTCATCCTCCGTCCTGTGCTTTACGGAATCATGGCTAAGTGGATCGATACCAGATTCTGCGCTCCAGCTCGCTGGCTTCCAGCTGTTCCGAGCGGACCGGGTCACGGAGCTCTCCGGAAAAACAAAGGGTGGAGGAATCTGCTTCTACCTCAACAACGGCTGGTGCAACGACGTAACGGTGATCCTACAGCACTGTTCGCCGGACCTGGAATCTTTTATCATTCACTGCAAACCCTTCTACTCCACACGTGAGTTCGCTTCATTCATCCTGGCGGAGTTTACATGCCGCGCGAACGTGAACGAGGCACAACAGACCCTCGCCGAACAGATACGGTGTGTGGAGCGGACCTTCCGGACTCTTTAGTTATTGTACTGGGATTTTAACAAAGGAAACCTCAGCCACGAACTTCTAAATATAGACAGTTAATTAAATGCCCTACTAGAGAGAAGAGCATTCTGGCCCACTGCTACACGACAATCAGCAGTGCCTATCACTGCGTTCCTCGATCTGCACTGGGAAACTCTGACCACGTCAAGGTTCATCTGATTCCTCATACAGGCAGAGACTAAAGCTCTGCAAACCTGTGGTGAGGAAGTTCAAGAAGTGGACCAGTGAGGCTCTGGAGGACCTACGGGCGTGCTTTGACTGTACTGACTGGGATGTCTTCAGGACTGCTACCAACAGCCTGGATGAGTACACAGAGGCTGTAACTTCCTACATCAGCTTCTGTGAGGACAGCTGTATTCCATCCAGCTCCAGGGTGAGTTATAACAACGACAAACCCTGGTTCACAGCGGAGCTCAGGAAGCTAAGACTGCAGAAGGACCAGGCATTCAGGAGTGGGGACAAGGACCTGTACACAGAGTCAAAATACAGGTTTAGCAAGGCGGTGAGAGATGCTAAACGACTGTACTCTGAGAAACTGCAACAGCAGCTCTCAGCAAACGACTCTGCTTCTGTCTGGAGAGGCTCAGGCAGATCACCAACTACAAGCCCAAATCACCCCACTCCATGAACAATGTGCTTCTGGCAGACGAGCTCAATGAGTTCTACTGCCGCTTTGAAAGACAATGGAGCAGTCCTGAGACAATCCCCCACAGCCCCATCAACAAGCCACAGACCATCAGCCCACCCCCCCCAGCCCATCAGGGGCTCACACCTCTGGAGCACCCTCCATCAACTCAGCGACGACCCTCGTCATCCTGGAGAGACGTCAACAGGCTGTTCAAAAGCAGAACCCCGCAAAGCAGCGGGCCCGGACTCCGTCTCCCCTCCACCCTGAAGCACTGTGCTGACCAGCTGTCTCCGGTGTTCACCGACATCTTCAACACCTCCTGGAGACATGCCACGTTCCAGCCTGCTTCAAGGCCTCCACCATCATCCCGTCCCCAAAAACCCAAGATCACAGGACTCAATGACTACAGGCCCGTCGCCTGACCTCTGTGGTCATGAAGTCCTTTGAACGCTGGTCCTGTCACACCTCAAGACCATCACCGACCCACTCCTGGACCCCTGCAGTTCGCCTACAGAGCCAACAGGTCTGCAGACGACACAGTCAACATGGCCCTTCACTACATCCTCCAGCATCTGGACTCCCCAGGAACCTACGCCAGGATCCTGTTTGTGGACTTCAGCTCTGCTTTCAACACCATCATCCCGTCCCTGCTGCAGGACAAGCTCTCCCAGCTGCACGTGCCCGACTCCACCTGCAGGTGGATCACAGACTTCCTGACCGACAGGAAGCAGCACGTGAGGCTGGGGAAACACGTCTCAGGCTCCCGGACCACCAGGTTCCCCCCAAGGCTGTGTTCTTTCCCCTCTGCTGTTCTCCCTGTACACCAACAGCTGCACCTCCAGTCACCAGTCCGTCAAGCTCCTGAAGTTCGCAGATGACACCACCCTCATTGGGCTCATCTCTGGTGGGGACGAGACCGCCTACAGGTGGGAGACTGACCACCTGGTGACCTGGTGCAGCCAGAACAACCTGGAGCTCAACGCTCTGAAGACAGTGGAGATGGTTGTGGATTTCAGGAGGAATGCAGCCCCACCCGCCTCTCATCCTGTGTGACTCCCCCGTCGACGCTGTGGAGTCCGTCCGCTTCCTGGGCTCCATCATCACCCAGGACCTCAAGTGGGAGCTGAACATCGGCTCCATCACCAAGAAGGCCCAGCAGAGGATGTTCTTCCTGAGGCAGCTGAGGAAATTCAACCTGCCAGGGAAGATGATGTTACAATTCTACACGGCCATCGTTGAGTCCATCATCTGCTCCTCCATCACCGTCTGGCACCCTGCAGCCACAGCCAAAGACAAGTGCAGGCTGCAGAGCATCATCCGCTCGGCCGAGAGGGTTATCGGCTGCAATCTGCCTTCCCTCCAGGTCCTGTTCACTTCCAGGTCACTGAAGCGGGCCAGAAAGATTGTCGCTGACCCCTCCCACCCTGGACACTCCATGTTCGAGTCACTCCTCGGGAGGAGGCTGCGTCTATCATGACAAAGACCACCCGCCACACCAAAGCTTTTTCCCGTCGGCAGCCGGGCTCATCAATGGAACCCGGACTGACTGACTGTCACCCCCAGGACTACCACCTCTTCTTCCACCTTCCTCTCTCCTCCTTCATCCCGCTTCTTCCTCTTCCTCCTCCTCCCTCTTCCTCCCACCTCCTCCCTCCTCCTTCTTCTTCCCTCCTGGAGGCCTCCTCCACACACGTCACTTTAACATGCACTTTAACTTGAGACCTCCTCCACACACATGCCACTTTATTTGCATGCACTTTAACTTAAACACACGCCACGCGTAACATACACTTTTAACTAAAACACACCACTTGAAGCACACACCCAAACACTTTCACATTATTTGTTGTCTTTCTGTCGTGTTGATTGTTGTTTGTTTGTCATGTCCAAATGTTGCACCTTCCACCAAAAAAAATTCCTCGTTTGTGTAAACATTCCTGGCAAAAAAACTGTTTCTGATTCTGATTCTGATTCTGAAATCTGAAGATCCCCCCCCCCCCCCCCCCTCTGCAACGTGACACAGTAGAAACTTCTCCCGAGCCTTTGAACTGAAGTTTTCGGTCGATCGTTCACGACAAACGGAGCAAAACATTCGCTCTGCATTATTTATTCTCTCAGGTGAGTTTATCTCCAGTCATTTAGTCTCTTAAAGGTTGCTCGTCTTCATGGAGGCCCGAACACGAGGGGAAGAAACCCCCGACACACTCGCATCAGTGAGGACCTTCGCCTCCTGCAGCGGGGGGACGGTACCATGTCTTTAATTATGTGGGTTATCATTGCATCCTCATCCGTTTGACCCCCATCTCTACGTCTATGTCACACTGGCACTACTGTCAGTTTGAATTGAGCTAGACTAAAAATACACTTAAATACAATTATATACACCTAGATATTCATTTAAATACAATTATATACACCTAAATATTCACTTAAATACACTTCAATACAATTAAATACACCTAAATACACTAAATTATTTACTTAAATCCACAAAAACACGTAATTATTCACTTAAATACAAATAAACAGAATTAAATACACCTAAATAGACATAATTATTCGCTTAAATTCACGTTACTCTTCACTTTCAAATTAAATACATGTGTCACTTTAAACTGACTTCCACTGGTTAAAGTTCTGAAAATGTGAATTAAGTCCAAATTGTGATCCTTTCCCATGCTATCCCGTGCTATCCCGTGCTATCCCATGCTATCCCATGCTATCCCATGCTATCCAGCCCTATTCTTCCCTCTCCCTATCATGGTTAAAACGAGATGCTTGAGGAGACGATGGCATCCGCCTTCATAAACTGTGCAATGCAGCCGCACTGCACAGTTTACAATGCGCCTGCATTCGCGGGGCTGACAGTGAGGACGCGCCCTGGAAACTCAGAAGGGTAAAGCGGCTCAGGAATGCATTTGATGCGCTACACGGCTCCTGATCATCCCATCAACTCTGCTCAATGCGGTGTGTGAGAGAGAGAGAGAGAGAGGAATGTTATAAATGGATTTCATTGACATGCAATATGGTATTTTCAGAGAGAATGTGGCCGTTCACTCGTCTTCATTAGATCTGGGGAGAGACGGTGAAGTAAACCTTTATTCATAACCGTCGCAAAGAAAAGGGACGCGAACCAAATCCTTCTGTGACACTCAGGCGTTACGATCCGTCACGCCTCTGAGCCGTCGCCCGCAAAACTAGTAACACGCAGAAAAAAACATCTTTTAAAGGTTTTGTTGTGGAAGGGCGGAGGGAAGCGACGGCCACTGTACGAGCCACTGGACGAGCCGCTGTACGAGAACCTATACGAGCCACAGTACGAGAACCTATACGAGCCACAGTACGAGAACCTATACGAGCCACTATACGAGCCGCTGTATGAGAACCTATACGAGCCACTGGACGAGTACCTATACGAGCCACTATACGAGCCGCTGGACGAGAACCTATACAAGCCACTGGATGAGAACCTATACGAGCCACAGTACGAGAACCTATACGAGCCACTATACGAGCCGCTGTATGAGAACCTATACGAGCCACTGGACGAGAACCTATACGAGCCACAGTACGAGAACCTATACGAGCCACAGTACGAGAACCTATACGAGCCACTATATGAGCCGCTGGACGAGAACCTATACGAGCAACTGCACGAGAACCTATACGAGCCACTATACGAGCCGCTGTATGAGAACCTATACGAGCCACTGGACGAGAACCTATACGAGCCACAGTACGAGAACCTATATGAGCCACTATACGAGCCGCTGGACGAGAACCTATACGAGCAACTGCACGAGAACCTATACGAGCCACAGTACGAGAACCTATACGAGCCACAGTACGAGAACCTATACGAGCCACTATATGAGCCGCTGCACGAGAACCTATACGAGCCACTATATGAGCCGCTGCACGAGAACCTATACGAGCCACAGTACGAGAACCTATACGAGCCACTGTACGAGCCGCTGTACGAGCCGCTGTACGAGCCGCTGTACGAGCCACTGCCAGCCATCTTCATGTTGACGAGATGTTTCATGCTTCTTTACGCACAGCTTGTAAAATAAGAGCCGCGTTGTGTCCTCCGGTGAGGGGGGGGGGACCTCATAACTCCACTTTTATTTTATTATTCTTACTTTTTACATATTCAGTGTTACGACCCCCAGCGATATCAAACCTGTCACTTCCTGTTTGTAACATCTGAAATATCTTAACACCAAATTCTTCTTTTTCTAAATACAGATTTCTTTTTTGCCAGATACAGACAATAACTCGAGGCCAGGACTCTGATGAATATGATGTGTCCTCTGATTGGTTCATTTTGATTGACACGAGCCAATAAGGCTGAACCCCAGGGGCTCAAATGAGACCTTCACCAGAGCTCCGCCTCCCAGTGTCTTACTCATTTATAATTTAAAAACCTATTAAACTCAATTAAACACACACACACACAAAAAACTCAACTACTCACGAGGCGAGAGGAGGAAGAAAGTAAAACACCGGCAGACGGAGGCGATAAAAGAAAAGAATAAAGTAAATAAAAAGCATAAAAAGGGCAAACGATCGTTAACAATGAGGAATGGAGAAAAGTGGAACAGAAGAATACGATCTCATTAATACAGGGAAGGAGTTTTTAAAATGTAATTTAAAGAGATTTTCCAATCTTTAGATTATGATGTGCTTTATAGATTTGGATTTTGTGTGAGATGGTTTCGATATATATAAATATATATATATATATATATAATAATATCTGATTATATTTCTCTATATATATATATATATTTATAAATATATACATGTATTTATACTATTACTTTTTCAACATGTATTCACTCAAATTCTTCAGATAATTTAGGAACATCATTACGTCCAAAGTTACTTTAATGATGATGATCGTGTCACTTTGAGGACTCTTACACTTCGGTGACCAATTCCATAAAAACTTATTTTTAAAGCTATAAAGCTGCTTTCAAACTCTGCCCTCCTGAGTCATGTTTCCCTTCCCATCGAGGGGGAAGAGCATCTTCAGCCATGAAACACCGGGGGATGTTTCCTCTGAGCGGTCCTCGTTTAGACTCCTTGGGCTTTTGTTTTGTTAGTTTTGTCTTTTCCCTCAACAACTCGTGATCTGGAGGAGTTTCAGGGATTTATTCTAAATTAATAATTACAATTTCTTAGTTGCGATGCATAACTATCTCTCTCCAAGGATGAGGAGGCGACATGTGACAGGACGTGTCATCCGTGTCCCTCAGATGCTTCTTTGTCTATTTAGAGTGAAATTTTATTTTGAAGGGTTGAGATTCCAGAATAAAAAACAGATTATGTTTATTCTGAGATAAACTCAGAGGAACTCTGGATTCTGTTAGTGCAGCAAGCATTATTGTTTTGTTTGTTTGTTGACCTCTAAATGCTGCAGAGAGGAGTGTGTGTGTGTGTGTGTAGGATGAAATCAAAATGTCATTGTTCACATTGGTACTCTCCCCTGAGTGTAATGGCCTCAGCATTCAGACAATGCGAGGGATGGGGGAGGAAGAGACAGACAGAGGGAAAGAGGGATAAGGAGGGAGAGAGAGGGAGAATGAGAGAAAGAGGAGGAGGAAGAACGAGGGAAGACTGGACAGAAAGAGGGATAACAAGGGAGAACGTGAGAGAAAGGGGGAGAAAGAGAGAAAACGAGGGAGAGATATATATATTTATATATATGTATAATATATATATACATATATATGTATCATATATATATACATATATGTATAATATATATATATATATATTTATATTTATATATATGTGTAATTTTAAAGATGTCTCAGATAAGGTCTGACCTCTCATCTGACCTCTCATCTGACCTCTCTGTTGTCGGCGAGGGTAAAACATGGACCCAGAAGCAGCACAAGGGAATCAGATTCAGGACCCGCAGTCTGACAACGGGAGGACGCCAAAAGGATCCGACCGGGTCATGCAGACTAAATACACCTGGGAACGAGACACAGGTGCAAACGATGAGGGCGGGGCTAGATAATCACACAGGAGGAACCAATCAGGAACAAGACAGGCAATCACAGGGAAGGAAGAGCAGGAAACAGAGGAAAGGAGAGACAGGGATTTCAAAATAAGAGAGGAAAACTCCAGATCATGACACTCACCTTCAACTCCAAGACGACCTTATGTGCTCTTCAGAGCTGTGGACCAACACAGACCAACACCGTGACACACGGCAGGTTACACTGTCATCCCTCTCACTTCTTAATATTGTTATTGCTTTTTGTCTACACTTTTTCCCATGTAAAGTGCCTTTGAGTATCATTAAATCGATATACAAATAAAATGTGTGTATTATTGTTTACTTCAGTTATTACATGAAGCCCTTCGGGCCTCGATGGCCGTCCTCCATCTCACGGATAGATCCACACGCTCTACCCCGTGTGATTGATTGTTTCTCACTCTCTCTTCCCTCATCCGTTTCTCTCTCTCTCTCGCCCGAGGCCAAACTCCTTCGTTCTCTCATCCTCATTGTATTTTCCGCAGCTCTTTTTCTACGTCTTCCCCTCTTTAGAGACGTCTTGTTCTCGCAGTGGCTCGATGTCGGCCCGATTGTTTGACATGTTCACGTCCACGAGTTGTCCAAAAAAGAGCGCTCCCCTTGCCAGACACTGGATTTATGAGTCCCTGGTGTGTGTGTGTGAGTGTGTGTGTGAGGGTTCACTAACTGTGGCTGTGTTCCTGTGTGTGGGGTTGTGTGTGTGTGTGTGAAGACAAATGCCCAGGGGCGTGGCTTGTGTTATTCAACATTAAGGACACTTTGTATGATTCATGTGCAAAAATATGTGCAAATTCAGCATAATGATGAAGGCAGTGTAAAGGAGGGCGGAGTAACGGGTGCATTGCCATCAATACTCCGAGTGTAATGACCTCCTTAATGCGCTGTGCGGTACATTGGATATCAATATGTGATTTAACGGGAAACAGGAGGCAGTGGAAGAACAAAAGGGTTTCTATCCATCCCCATTATTTATTTAAATGTCTTCATTCTTCTCGTAATGGATGAAAGAAAAATGTGGAAAAATAATTTAAAACAAGCGAGTGAGAGTTCAAAGACAATGGGTTTTTAATTGCTCTGCGGTGGAGTGAGGGATGCTCCGCTTATGGGAGGAACAACACTTCCTGCCGACCAGTCGTCCTCAATGAGGCGTTCCTCCGTCTTCCTCTGGAACGTGAGAGGAGAGCGTCACGAGGTCAGGAGGTCACAAGGTCAGGAGGTCAGGAGGTCAGGAGGTCGCCTGCAATTCAGTACAGTTTGTTTTATATAGCTTAAAATCACAAATTACCTGAATGCTTTACAATCTCTACACATACGACATCCCTGACCTTTGACCTTTGACCTCACATCAGATCAGGAAACACTCCCAAAAATAAAAGCTTTCAGGGGGAAAAAGGTGAAGAAACCTTCAGGAGAGAAACAGAGAAGGATCCCTCTCCAGGATGGACAGGAGAACAGACGTCATGTGACCAGATGAACAATAGATGAACAATATATGTCATGTGACCAGATGAACAATAGAGGTCATGTGACCAGATGAACAATAGATGAACAATAGATGTCATGTGACCAGATGAACAATATATGTCATGTGACCAGATGAACAATAGATGTCATGTGACCAGATGAACAATAGATGTCATGTGACCAGATGAACAATAGATGTCATGTGACCAGATGAACAATAGAGGTCATGTGACCAGATGAACAATAGACGAACATGTCATGTGACCAGATGAACAATAGATGTCATGTGACCAGATGAACAATAGATGTCATGTGACCAGATGAACAATAGATGTCATGTGACCAGATGAACAATAGATGTCATGTGACCAGATGATCAATAGATGAACAATATGTCATGAGACCAGATGAACAATAGATGTCATGTGACCTGATGAACAATAGATGTCATGTGACCAGATGAACAATAGATGTCATGTGACCAGATGAACAATAGATGTCATGTGACCAGATGAACAATAGATGTCATGTGACCAGATGAACAATAGATGTCATGTGACCAGATGAACAATAGATGTCATGTGACCAGATGAACAATAGATGTCATGTGACCAGATGAACAATAGATGTCATGTGACCAGATGAACAATAGATGTCATGTGACCAGATGAACAATAGATGTCATGTGACCAGATGAACAATAGATGTCATGTGACCAGATGAACAATAGATGTCATGTGACCAGATGAACAATAGATGTCATGTGACCAGATGAACAATAGATGTCATGTGACCAGATGAACAATAGATGTCATGTGACCAGATGAACAATAGATGTCATGTGACCAGATGAACAATAGATGTCATGTGACCAGATGAACAATAGATGTCATGTGACCAGATGAACAATAGATGTCATGTGACCAGATGAACAATAGATGTCATGTGACCAGATGAACAATAGATGTCATGTGACCAGATGAACAATAGATGTCATGTGACCAGATGAACAATAGATGTCATGTGACCAGATGAACAATAGATGTCATGTGACCAGATGAACAATAGATGTCATGTGACCAGATGAACAATAGATGTCATGTGACCAGATGAACAATAGATGTCATGTGACCAGATGAACAATAGATGAACAATAGATGTCATGTGACCAGATGAACAATAGATGTCATGTGACCAGATGAACAATAGATGTCATGTGACCAGATGAACAATAGATGTCATGTGACCAGATGAACAATAGATGTCATGTGACCAGATGAACAATAGATGTCATGTGACCAGATGAACAATAGATGTCATGTGACCAGATGAACAATAGATGTCATGTGACCAGATGAACAATAGATGTCATGTGACCAGATGAACAATAGATGTCATGTGACCAGATGAACAATAGATGTCATGTGACCAGATGAACAATAGATGTCATGTGACCAGATGAACAATAGATGTCATGTGACCAGATGAACAATAGATGTCATGTGACCAGATGAACAATAGATGTCATGTGACCAGATGAACAATAGATGTCATGTGACCAGATGAACAATAGATGTCATGTGACCAGATGAACAATAGATGTCATGTGACCAGATGAACAATAGATGTCATGTGACCAGATGAACAATAGATGTCATGTGACCAGATGAACAATAGATGTCATGTGACCAGATGAACAATAGATGTCATGTGACCAGATGAACAATAGATGTCATGTGACCAGATGAACAATAGATGTCATGTGACCAGATGAACAATAGATGTCATGTGACCAGATGAACAATAGATGTCATGTGACCAGATGAACAATAGATGTCATGTGACCAGATGAACAATAGATGTCATGTGACCAGATGAACAATAGATGTCATGTGACCAGATGAACAATAGATGTCATGTGACCAGATGAACAATAGATGTCATGTGACCAGATGAACAATAGATGTCATGTGACCAGATGAACAATAGATGTCATGTGACCAGATGAACAATAGATGTCATGTGACCAGATGAACAATAGATGTCATGTGACCAGATGAACAATAGATGTCATGTGACCAGATGAACAATAGATGTCATGTGACCAGATGAACAATAGATGTCATGTGACCAGATGAACAATAGATGTCATGTGACCAGATGAACAATAGATGTCATGTGACCAGATGAACAATAGATGTCATGTGACCAGATGAACAATAGATGTCATGTGACCAGATGAACAATAGATGTCATGTGACCAGATGAACAATAGATGTCATGTGACCAGATGAACAATAGATGTCATGTGACCAGATGAACAATAGATGTCATGTGACCAGATGAACAATAGATGTCATGTGACCAGATGAACAATATATGTCATGTGACCAGGTGAACAATAGATGTCATGTGACCAGATGAACAATAGATGTCATGTGACCAGATGAACAATAGATGTCATGTGACCAGATGAACAATAGATGTCATGTGACCAGATGAACAATAGATGTCATGTGACCAGATGAACAATAGATGTCATGTGACCAGATGAACAATAGATGTCATGTGACCAGATGAACAATAGATGTCATGTGACCAGGTGAACAATAGATGTCATGTGACCAGATGAACAATAGATGTCATGTGACCAGATGAACAATAGATGTCATGTGACCAGATGAACAATAGATGTCATGTGACCAGATGAACAATAGATGTCATGTGACCAGATGAACAATAGATGTCATGTGACCAGATGAACAATAGATGTCATGTGACCAGATGAACAATAGATGTCATGTGACCAGATGAACAATAGATGTCATGTGACCAGATGAACAATAGATGTCATGTGACCAGATGAACAATAGATGTCATGTGACCAGATGAACAATAGATGTCATGTGACCAGATGAACAATAGATGTCATGTGACCAGATGAACAATAGATGTCATGTGACCAGATGAACAATAGATGTCATGTGACCAGATGAACAATAGATGTCATGTGACCAGATGAACAATAGATGTCATGTGACCAGATGAACAATAGATGTCATGTGACCAGATGAACAATAGATGTCATGTGACCAGGATGACAATAGATGTCATGTGACCAGATGAACAATAGATGTCATGTGACCAGATGAACAATAGATGTCATGTGACCAGATGAACAATAGATGTCATGTGACCAGATGAACAATAGATGTCATGTGACCAGATGAACAATAGATGTCATGTGACCAGATGAACAATAGATGTCATGTGACCAGATGAACAATAGATGTCATGTGACCAGATGAACAATAGATGTCATGTGACCAGATGAACAATAGATGTCATGTGACCAGATGAACAATAGATGTCATGTGACCAGATGAACAATAGATGTCATGTGACCAGATGAACAATAGATGAACAATAGATGTCATGTGACCAGATGAACAATAGATGTCATGTGACCAGATGATCAATAGATGTCATGTGACCAGATGAACAATAGATGTCATGTGACCAGATGAACAATAGATGTCATGTGACCAGATGAACAATAGATGTCATGTGACCAGATGAACAATAGATGTCATGTGACCAGATGAACAATAGATGTCATGTGACCAGATGAACAATAGATGTCATGTGACCAGATGAACAATAGATGCCATGTGACCAGATGAACACTAGATGTCATGTGACCAGGTGAACAATAGATGAACAATAGAGGTCATGTGACCAGATGAACAATAGATGTCATGTGACCAGATGAACAATAGATGTCATGTGACCAGATGAACAATAGATGTCATGTGACCAGATGAACAATAGATGTCATGTGACCAGATGAACAATAGATGTCATGTGACCAGATGAACAATAGATGTCATGTGACCAGATGAACAATAGATGTCATGTGACCAGATGAACAATAGATGCCATGTGACCAGATGAACAATAGATGTCATGTGACCAGATGAACAATAGATGTCATGTGACCAGATGAACAATAGATGTCATGTGACCAGATGAACAATAGATGTCATGTGACCAGATGAACAATATATGTCATGTGACCAGATGAACAATAGATGTCATGTGACCAGATGAACAATAGATGTCATGTGACCAGATGAACAATAGATGTCATGTGACCAGATGAACAATAGATGTCATGTGACCAGATGAACAATAGATGTCATGTGACCAGATGAACAATAGATGTCATGTGACCAGATGAACAATAGATGTCATGTGACCAGATGAACAATAGATGTCATGTGACCAGATGAACAATAGATGTCATGTGACCAGATGAACAATAGATGTCATGTGACCAGATGGACAATAGATGTCATGTGACCAGATGAACAATATATGTCATGTGACCAGATGAACAATAGATGTCATGTGACCAGATGAACAATAGATGTCATGTGACCAGATGAACAATAGATGTCATGTGACCAGATGAACAATAGATGTCATGTGACCAGATGAACAATAGATGTCATGTGACCAGATGAACAATAGATGTCATGTGACCAGATGAACAATAGATGTCATGTGACCAGATGAACAATAGATGTCATGTGACCAGATGAACAATAGATGTCATGTGACCAGATGAACAATAGATGTCATGTGACCAGATGAACAATAGATGTCATGTGACCAGATGAACAATAGATGTCATGTGACCAGATGAACAATAGATGAACAATAGAGGTCATGTGACCAGAGGAAGCATTACACAGTTACATGAACACATTCAATAAGTATGACAGATTGTATGAATATTTTTTTTTAATGAAACAATAAAGAAAAGCTGCGGCGATGAAGACGAGCAGCGACTTCATGGCCTCTTCCTCCTCCTCGACGTCACGCTGCAGGTGAACTCTATAATCGAGGTTTGATCCGCCTGATTATGATTTCATCTCCTCGTGTTCACACTGTGGTGTAATCGCCGCGGCGCCCAATCCATTTGTCCAGACACACAAACTAACGCTTTACAACCGGAGCTTCCGTGAGACGGGACCCTCACACCTGCTGGATGTGTCATGGTCCCGTGAGACGTGACCATCACACCTGCTGGAGGTGTCATGGTTCCGTGAGACGTGACCCTCACACCTGCTGGAGGTGAGGGTCCCGTGAGACGTGACCCTCACACCTGCTGGAGGTGTCAGGGTCCCGTGAGACGTGACCATCACACCTGCTGGAGGTGTCAGGGTCCCGTGAGACGTGACCATCACACCTGCTGGGTGATGGTGAGACGTGACCATCACACCTGCTGGAGGTGTCATGGTTCCGTGAGACGTGACCCTCACACCTGCTGGAGGTGTCAGGGTCCCGTGAGACGTGACCATCACACCTGCTGGAGGTGTGATGGTCCCGTGAGACGTGACCCTCACACCTGCTGGAGGTGTCATGGTCCCGTGAGACGTGACCATCACACCTGCTGGAGGTGGTGTCAGGTCCCGTGAGACGTGACCATCACATTCTGCTGGAGGTGTGATGGTCCCGAGACGTGACCTCACACCTGCTGGGTGTCACGCCTCACGGGACCCTCACACCTGCTGGAGGTGTCATGGTCACGTCTCACGGGACCCTCACACCTGCTGGAGGTGTCATGGTCCCGTGAGACGTGACCATCACACCTGCTGGAGGTGTCATGGTCCCGTGAGACGTGACCATCACACCTGCTGGAGGTGTGAGGGTCCCGTGAGACGTGACCATCACACCTGCTGGAGGTGTGATGGTCCCGTGAGACGTGACCATCACACCTGCTGGAGGTGTCATGGTCCCGTGAGACGTGACCATCACACCTGCTGGAGGTGTGAGGGTCCCGTGAGACGTGACCATCACACCTGCTGGAGGTGTCATGGTCCCGTGAGACGTGACCCTCACACCTGCTGGAGGTGTGAGGGTCCCGTGAGACGTGACCATCACACCTGCTGGAGGTGTGAGGGTCCCGTGAGACGTGACCATCACACCTGCTGGAGGTGTGAGGGTCCCGTGAGACGTGACCATCACACCTGTTGGAGGTGTCAGGGTCCCGTGAGACGTGACCCTCACACCTGCTGGAGGTGTGAGGGTCCCGTGAGACGTGACCATCACACCTGCTGGAGGTGTGGAGTCATTGCAGGGGGACGCACCTCCGAGGAATCCTCCCCCGCTGAATCTGAATAATCTCGTCAACAAGTGATTTTGCATGAGCTCGGGCGTCTCTGCGCTCCCTGAGGAATCCAACAAATCCGAAGAAGCTACGCCGGTTAACGAAGGAGACTTCTCTCCGACGGCCCGGTCTCGTCCGCCCGTCCCCATCGGGCGACATCGTCCGATAAGATGAATTAAATAGGCTAATTGGGGCTGCATTTTGTATTTAAAGGTAACTTGTTTACGCGAGAGCAGAGGGATACATGATCCGATACCCGATGGCTTTGGGGTATTTCTGTTGGAGCGACTCGTGGTGAAGATATGAACCAGCCTCAGAGACTCAAGATGCAGAAGTTCAGTCCAACAACAGGTCACCTTGTTTTACTGAAGAAATACAGATGTAGAAATGGTGTTTTTAAAGACTAGCGTCTCGCTAATGTTTCACGTGAAAGTGAGCAGAGATCCACAACGTGTTCCTGCTCAGTTACGATGGCCATCGAATGAAGCGTCCATATGTGGGTCATGTCTTTATGGACGCCTCTGAAAACAGATGGGCAGGAGGAAGAGGAGGAGGAGGAGGAGGAGGGAGCGTCAGGCTGAGGAAGGCCTGCTGGGCGTCTGCTTACGGGAGAATGAATTGCAGACAGTCGTACAGTATCTTTGATATTTCATTTATATCATGACTAAAATGAAGCATCTACTGTATGTGAGATTCACAAGGAGCAGATATACACGGAGTCCACAAGAGATTAAAATCTCTCCAATTCAGACAGTAGTTCAGTTATTAATTACAATAGTTTTTTTAGAGATTAATTCATGTATCGTTCCACAAAGCATGACAAAAATAATGAGAATGTCTTTTATTTTTCCCAGAGGGCCTCAAACAGCAACTTTTTAGGTTTTCTTAAAAATGAAAAGAACATTAAAAACAGCAAATTGTCACATTTGAGATATTTCAATCGTCAAAGTTTTGGGGATTTTAGATTGAAACAAGACTTAAATAATTTATTGCTGACTGTGCAGTTCCAGACGCGGGCCGGGCCCAGACTGCTACCGCTCAGCCCGTGTTGGTTACGTGGTCAGATAATAATAATAATAATAATAAAAATAATAATTATAATAATTATAATAATAATTATAATAATTATAATAATTATGATTATAATTATAATAATTATAACTTTAATAATTATAATAATAATTATTATTATTATAATACATGTTATCCCGTGTGACAGCTCATATGCACAGAAGAAGTATTCTTTAAAAGTGAAAAGGCTTTTTTTTAAGTGTATTTAAAGTGAAGAGTTACATGTATTTAAGTGTATTTAAAGTGAATAATTAAGTGATGTTCAGGGTAGTGACCAGAAGAGAATTGCCCTGCGGATGACCGAGTCAGAATGTGGTACAGCATGTATAATACAGCAAGTATAATATAATATGTAATATGAAGAAACCATGAACATGGTTGCCGTCTGCTTTCCTTCAGTTTACGTCCCTGAAAGTGAACTCAATGTGTTCATAATAACCCTCTTATTGAACCTGCTTCCCTCCCACTATGAGCGCTGGATGGTTCTATGGTAGAAACTGCAGCTCACGCCCAGGAGGAGAGACGACATCACATCCCGTCTGCTCGACGCCGATCCCCTGGCACACATGACGGCGCTGAGAGAGGCTCTCACCTCCGATATCAGGACTGAAATTATTATTCTCAGAATCTAACGTCAACGTCCCTCATCCCTCCTCACTGGAGGCAGAATAAGACTTAGAAAACTTGGAAAAACTTAGAGGTAATAACGTGTTGCTGCAGACAGTATTGGTATCATAAGATCGACACTCTGACACCCCCAGAGACCCTTTGAGACCCTCTGAGACCCCCCAGAAACCCCATTAGACCCCTCTGAGACCTCCTAGAAACAATCTGACACCCCCATAGACCCTCTGAGACTCCCTGAGACCCCCCATAGACCCTCTGAGACTCCCTGAGACCCCCCATAAACCCTCTAAGACCCCCAGAGACCCTCTGAGACGCCCTGACACCCCTCTGAGACCCCCTGAGACCCCCAGGATTCATCTAAGACCCCCTAAGACCCCTCCGAGACCCCCTGAGACCCTCTGAGACTCCCTGAGACCCCCAGGATTCATCTAAGACCCCCTAAGACCCCTCCGAGACCCCCAGAAACCCTCTGAGACTCCCTGAGACCCCCCATAAACCCTCTGAGACCCCCTGAGACTCCCTGAGACCCTCCAGAAACCCTCTGAGACCCCCAGAGACCCCCTTCACTGAAGAGTGACTAACCACGAGTCTGTGAGATTAAACATGGTGCACACAAAAAAGAAGCAAAATGGGTCAATAACTTTTTCTTTCACTGGGGGCCAATCAGACGTGTGGAAGGCATGTGACACACACACTCACACACACACACACACACACACAGTTGTCGGTAATCCAATCTCAACCTCATGCTAATGCATCACAGTCACCCCCTCCGACTGGGTGGTGCCGTTAGCTGGTCCCCGTCACCGCGGCCGTCGCTCTGAGGGGCGAGGCGCTCTCCATCACCGCACGCGGCTTCACATTCAATCACGTCCGCCTTGCATCACGGGGACCGCTGCGTCGATACAATAACCCGGAGCACTTGTCTGGGGTGCAGAGAGACATTAGTAACATTTAGGTTGTTACAGCACCTTCGTTAGAGGGAGGAGAGAAGGAAAGGAGAGAAGGAAACACGTGGATGGAAAAGGTTCATTTTGTGCTGACATTGCTTTTTTTTCTGGCTATAACTCCGGCTGAGGGAATCCACTTAGTCCATCATGGTACCTGCACATTGTCGTGTTATCTTCTAGCAATCACACTTTGTGAAATGATTAAAGCAAATGTCAATTTAGTGAAGTTAAACTACAGGTGACGTCTCACTTTAGTATATTTATAGCGCTTTTAATGAACGCTGCCCAGAATAGAGCCGCGGGACTCGCCTCACATCGGCCCGTCTCAAGGTGTTCAGTCGGTCGTCATGGTTACCAGGAGAAAAAAGGTGTTTGAGTGTGGACGCGTTGACATCGCAGCGGGAGAGCAGGCGGTGGACGGATCAGCTGTTACCCTAAATTACTATTTAAATCAAGATTGTGTTGAGTCATGTTTTGTTCTAGTTCCCTGGTTGTCACGAATTCCCCACCTTCCTCGCTAAATTCATCCTCCTGTCATTCCAGATCCTGTCATATTCACCCGATTGTCCCTCGTTCCCTTCACCTGGTCCTCACGCCCTCTCACCTGCAGCCCCTCCCCTCGTTAGTCCCTCGTTCCCTTCACCTGGTCCTCACGCCCTTCTCACCTGCAGCCCCTCCCCTCATTAGTCCCTCACTATTTAGATCCCTCACTTCCACTTGTCCTCTGCCAGATTGTCTTGTGTGTCACCGCCAAACTTTCCAGCGAATTCCTAGTCCTAGTTCTGATCTGCCTGTTCTGACCCTGTTTGCCTGTTCACCCGACTTGAGATGTTTGCCTGCCCCTTTTTGGATTTGTTGCCCTGTTTGACGGACCACCCGGTTTTGACCCTGCCTGAAACATTGAGTAAACTGCCTCATCCTGCATTCCTGTGTTTGTCGTGCTTTTGGGTTCCAGTACCTGTAACCTTTACACTGCCTGTTGGGGGGTCAGGGTGATGCTGGTCTGGGTGGTCCCTGGTTCCTCCAGAGACCTTTGAGGTTAATCATGAGTCTAATTCAAGATTAAGTTAACCCTCCTGTTACCTTCAAATTTACTAACATCTTTTACCCTCGGGGTCAATTTGACCCCAGCAATTAATCCAGAATATTATTTGAATTAATATTGTTTCCCAAGTTTAAGTGTGAGGTACTTTATGTTTGTTTGTTGAATACCTAAATATCCCTTTAAATAAATGAAAATGTTGATATTTCTTATGTTTACAAATGTATAAGTTGTGTCCAGGACATTGAAAACATATCATGTTCATTTTATGTTTTCCCAGTTGTTCCCAATAAATTATGAAGTCATGAAATATGAAGCAAAAATAATGATGTCAATCATTTTTTTAGAGACATTAAACATTGAATAGGGTCAAATTGACCCCAAAGGTAACAGGAGGGTGAAGTGAATGTTTGAGAAATTAATGTGAACAACTAATTTAACAACTGTTTTCTTTGTGAATCGCAATTAGATGTGATGTTGTATAAATACGATGAGTATATATGAATAAATGATGAATATGAAGTACTGGATGTTGTGTCTCTGCAACTCTGCATCTTCGCCCATGTGGTTTAAGATCTGAGTTCCTTAATCCTCTCAGATCCACAGGTTAAAGTCTGTGAGCGTCAACTTGAATCCCTCGACTTGATTTCCTGACGGCGCCGGACTCGTGAACAGACTTTTTAATTTTAAGAGCGTGATGCGGTTGTATTGAACACATCTGTCTGCTCCGACAGACATCGTGTCTCCTAAGCGGCCCCCATAAGGAGGGGCCCTAAAGTATGAGCATTATTATCCGTGAGAAAGAGTTCCTACACTTACAGAAACATCTGCTCTCTACCCAACAACACGTGAATCTCCTTTAACGTTTCATCATCACCCATCCATCCACAGGGAGGACGGCCGTGACGACGCCGGGCCGTCGGACGAGAAACACCGCACAACTTTACTGCTTGATGAGCAAAAGAAAAGAAAAAAGAACGCACACACACACACACACACACACACACACACACACACACGGACACACACACGGACACACACACACGGACACACACACACACAGACACACACGGACACACACACACCGTGGACATGAATCTCCTGCAGCGGTAAACCTGAGGTGACCTCAGAGAGGAGGAGGAGTGACACGCCGAGTCAGGAGAATTAGCACCGCCGAAAAAAAGAACATTAGTGTCGACACTTCATTAGGAGCAGAGCAAGAGGAGGGAGGAAGAGGAGGGAGGAAGAAGAGGGGGTAGAGGGAGGAAGAAGAGGGAGGGAGGAAGAGGAGGGAGGAAGAAGAGGGAGGGAGGGAGGAAGAAGAGGGAGGAAGAGGAGAGAGGGAGGAAGAAGAGGGAGGGAGGGAGGAAGAAGAGGGGGGTAGAGGAGGGAGGAAGAGGAGAGAGGAAGAGAAGTTAGGAAAAATAGAGAGGAAGAGGAGAGAGGAAGAGGAGGTGTTCATCCGACTCAGCTGGAGGAAGGAGGCGCTCCACCGACCACGACCTCAAACCCTGGACATGAAAGGACACGTGAAGTCACGTTGCCATGGTGTCTATAAAACAAGATGGCGTCTATAAAACAAGATGGTGGCAATGAAACAAGATGGCGGCTATGAAACAAGATGGCGTCTATAAAACAAGATGGCGTCTATAAAACAAGATGGCGTCTATAAAACAAGATGGTGGCAATGAAACAAGATGGCGGCTATGAAACAAGATGGTGGCTATAAAACAAGATGGCGGCTATAAAACAAGATGAAACAAGATGGCGGCTATAAAACAAGATGGCAGCTATAAAACAAGATGGCGGCTATAAAACAAGATGGCGTCTATAAAACAAGATGGCGGCAATGAAACAGGATGGCGGCTATGAAACAAGATGGCGGCTATGAAACAAGATGGCGGCTATAAAACAAGATGGCGGCTATAAAACAAGATGACGGATATGAAACAAGATGGCGGCTATAAAACAAGATGGCGGCTATGAAACAAGATGGCGGCTATAAAACAAGATGGCGGCTATGAAACAAGATGGTGGCTATGAAACAAGATGGCGTCTATAAAACAAGATGGCGGCTATGAAACAAGATGGCGGCTATAAAACAAGATGGCGGCTATAAAACAAGATGGCGGCTATAAAACAAGATGGCGGCTATAAAACAAGATGACGGATATGAAACAAGATGGCGGCTATGAAACAAGATGGCGTCTATAAAACAAGATGGCGGCTATGAAACAAGATGGAGGCTATGAAACAAGATGGCGGCTATAAAACAAGATGGAGGCTATGAAACAAGATGGCGGCTCCCGCTTAATGACGATATATTTGGCGATCGAGTTTAACCGACGACGATTATATCCATTAAAAATGCTGATGAGGCGTCAGACCTGAAACCTTCAGACCCGGAGGACACGAGTTATAACCCCATGGCCTCTACCCCCCCCCCTCCTCTCTTTACCCCCCCTCCTCTCTTGACCCCTGTCCTCTTTACCCTCCTCTCTTTATCCCCCCTTTACCTCTCCTTTTACCCCCATGTCCTCTCTTTACCCCTCTCCTCTCTTTACCCCTGTCCTCTTACCCCTCTCTTTACCCCTCTCTTTACCTCTCCTCTCCTCTCTTTACCCCCTCCTCTCTTGACCCCCTGTCCTCTCTACCCCCTCTCCTCTTGACCCCCTGTCCTCTCTACCCCCCCTCCTCTCTTTACCCCCATGTCCTCTCTTACCCCCCCCTCCTCTCTTTACCCCTCCTCTCCTCTTTACCCCTCCTCTTGACCCCCTGTCCTCTCTACCCCCTCCTCTCTTGACCCCTGTCCTCTCTACCCCTCTCCTCTTGACCCCCTGTCCTCTCTACCCCTCTCCTCTCTTTACCCCCTCTCCTCCTCCCCCCCCCCCCCCCCGTCCTCTCTACCCGTCCCTGCTTGGCTTCACCCTGCTCGTCTCGACCTCTCGTGTCTCACCTGGTTTTCGTCTTCTCCTTCTTTCGGTGTAATTCGATTCTACAGCTCCTCCCCCACAGCTTCCGAACATCAGTTTAAATGTTTTATATCTGGGAAACGCCGTGACTAAAAGCAACCGATGAACCGTTAGCAACCGATGAACCGTTAGCAACCGATGAACCGTTAGCAACCGCGACGTTACGGACGGCGTTGTTCCACACTGTCGCGCCGCGCCGCTAATGTGCCACAAGTCGTGTGATTGTTGGCTCAAGGGCACAAAGGCGGACGTGTACTTGGCGCTCCTCGGGCCGCAGCACCTTCATCATCACGAGCCGGAGGCGTCGGGGGGGTTACTCTGCCGAGCGGCTGTCACACCAAACGCGGGCGTGCATGAAGTAGATCAGAAAGACATTTGCAGACAGGTTTACATGTAATTGAACCTGACAAGTCGTCATGCACAGAACATTCCTCAGGCCGGATCTCTTCTACATCGGATTTCAACCGCTGGCTGTCGAGGTGGTGCCCAGCGAATAATGTGGGCTACGTAGACAACTGGAAGACTTTCTGGGGAAAACCTGATCTGATGAGGAGAGACGGCATTCATCCCACGTTGGACGGAGCGCGTCTCATTTCTGCGAATATGACCAAGTTGATCACCGGACTTAATCTATGACAACCCAGGGTTCAGATCAGGAACCGGGAGCAGAGTTGTAGTTTAACACCCTTCTCTGCTCTTCCATTCGAGCAGTTACCCACCCTTGACTTTAGAGTAGAGACTGTGTCTGTCCCACGGCCACTTCAATTAAATAAATCAAAAGTAAGCAGAAGAGGAGTCGTACACAATAACCTTATACAAGTTAACACAATTATTTCAGCAGTGCAACAAAATAGGTCTATTAAATGTGGTCTCCTAAATATTCGATCTCTGTCATCTAAAGCTGTGTTACTGAATGATTTAATATCAGATAATCACATTGATTTATGTTGCCTAACTGAAACCTGGCTGAGCCATGAAGAATATGTCTGCCTGAATGAATCGACTCTCCAAGTCATATTAATACTCACATTCCTCGAGGCACCGGTCGAGGAGGTGGAGTAGCAGCCATCTTTGAATCGAGCCTATTAATTAATCCTCAACCAAAATTACACTACACCTCATTTGAAAGCCTTGTTCTTAGTCTTTCACATCCAACCTGGAAAACACTACAGCCAATTCTATTTGTGATTCTGTACCGGCCACCAGGTCCATATTCAGAGTTTATATCTGAATTCTCAGAATTTATATCAAGTTTGGTTCTTAAAACCGATAAAGTTATTATTGTTGGAGATTTTAATATCCATGTGGATGTTGATAATGATTGCCTTAGTGCTGCATTCATCTCCTTGTTGGACTCGATTGGCTTCTGTCAGAGAGTACAGAAACCCACTCACAGCTTTGGCCACACGCTTGATCTTGTTCTTACTTATGGCGTTGACATTGAGCATTTGAGCGCCTTCCCACAGAATCCTCTTCTGTCAGACCACAACCTCATAACTTTGAATTTATACTACCGGAGTGTACCCGTTAGTCAAAAGTTTCTACACTAGATGTCTAACTGATAGTGCTGTAGCTAAATTTAAAGAAGCGATTCCTTCTGTATTTGATTCGATACCACGCCTCAATATAACAGAGGACTCCTGGTCTAACTTTAGTCCGTCCCAGATTGATCATCTTGTTGACAGTGCCATAGGCTCTCTGAGAATGACACTGGACTCGATAGCCCTCTGAAGAAGAAGACAGTGAGGAAGAGGAGGTTTGCTCCTGGTATAACCTCAGACCCGCAAACTGAAGCAACGTCACGAAAGCTTGAACGCATATGGCGCTCAACTAATCTCAAGAATCCCGCTTAGTTTGGCGAGATAGTCTTAAAACATATAAGAAGGCCTCCGTAATGCCAGAGCAGCCTATTACTCTTCAATAATAGAAAAAAATAAAAACAACCCCAGGTTTCTCTTCAGCACTGTAGCCAGGCTGACAGAGAGTCACTGCTCTGTGGAGCCGAGCATTCCTATAAACCTTAGTGGTAATGACTTTATGAACTTCTTTAATGAAAAGATTTTAACTATTAGGACAAGATTAATAATCTCTTGCCCATAACCAGTGCCAATCTGTCCTCAAGTGGAATGGCCTTGGAAACCGCTGTATGCCCTGGTGTATATTTGGAGGATTTTCTCCTATCAACCGTGACCAATTATTTTCAACGGTTTCTACTTGAACACGCCTACCTGTCTCTTGGACCCCATCCCGACGAGGCTGCTTAAAGACGTTTGCCTTTAATTGGCGGCTCTCTATTAGATATTATCAATGTGTCTCTGCTAACAGGCCACGTACCACACTCCTTCAAGGTGGCTGTTATTAAACCTCTCCTGAAGAAGCCCACTCTGGATCCAGAGGTATTGGCTAACTACAGACCGATCTCTAACCTCCCTTCCTCTCCAAGATCCTTGAGAAAGTGGTCGCAAATCAGTTGTGCGACTTTCTACATCATAATAGTTTATTTGAGAAATTTCAATCAGGATTTAGAAAACACCACAGCACCGAGACGGCACTGGTGAAAATTACAAATGACCTCTTAATGGCAGCAGATAAAGGACTCTCTCTGTCCTGGTCTTGTTAGACCTTAGTGCTGCATTCGACACCATTGACCATGACATCCTGTTACAGAGACTGGAGCAGTCGATTGGCATTTCAGGCACGGCACTAATTTGGTTTAAATCCTATTTATCAGATCGATCTCAGTTTGTATTTGTAAACGATGACGCCGATAACCACCAACGTTAATCACGGAGTTCCACAAGGTTCTGTGCTTGGACCAATTTTATTTACCTTATACATGCTTCCTTTGGGCAATATTATCAGGAAACACTCCATAAACTTTCATTGTTATGCAGATGACACTCAACTATATTTATCGATAAAACCAGAGGAGAGCAACCAACTCTGTAAATTTCAAGCATGTCTTATAGACATAAAAACATGGATGACCTGCAACTTGTTGATGTTAAACTCAGACAAAACCCAAGTAATTTTAATCGGCCCTGAGCACCTCAGAGATCAATTATCTGGTGATGTGGATTCTGTAGACGGCATTGCCCTGGCATCCAACACCACTGTAAAGAATCTTGGCGTTATCTTTGATCGGGACTTGTCCTTTAACTCCCACGTAAAGCAAATCTCAAGGACTGCATTCTTTCATCTACGTAATATTTCAAAAATCAGGCACATCTTGTCTCAAAAAGATGCAGAAAATTGGTCCACGCTCGTTACATTTCGAGACTGGATTACTGCAACTCCTTATTAGCAGGCTGCTCTAATAAATCTCTTAGGTCCCTCCAGTTGATCCAGAATGCTGCAGCTCGTGTTCTCACTAAAACTAAGAAAAGAGATCACATCACTCCTGCACTAGCTGCTCTGCACTGGCTCCCAGTAAAATCAAGAATCACTTTTAAAATTCTTCTCTTAACCTACAAAGCCTTGATTGGTGATGCTCCATCATATCTTAAGGAGCTTGTCGTACCATATTGCCCCACTAGAGAGCTACGCTCACTAAATGCGGACTACTTGTAGTTCCTAGAGTCTTAAAAGTAGAATGGGAGCCAGAGCCTTTAGTTATCAAGCTCCTCTTTATGGAACCAGCTTCCAATTTCAGTCCGGGAGGCAGACACAGTCACCTCGTTTAAGAGTAGACTTAAGACCTTCCTCTTTGACAGAGTTTATAGTTAGGGCTGAATCAGGTTTGCCCTGGTCCAGCCCCTTGATATGCTGCTATAGGCTTATAGCTGCCGGGGACGTTTTAGGATGCACTGAGTACCTATCTCCTCTTTTTCTCTCCTTAAGGATGAATTTTCATCTCTCAATCACACGCTACTAACTCTGCTTTCTCCCGGAAGTCCTTTTGACTTTACGTCTCATGGGGTCATCGGACCCTATGAGACGGCATAGATCCCATCTGCCTGATGGATCGCCTGGGTCGTGGAATTCCTGCTCATGACTACGCCACTGTCCTGTTGAGACTCCGCCCTCCTCCTCCCCACCGCCATCTGCCTGATGGATCGTGGAGGTCTCCATCGTGGAATATGCCTACTATGAACTATTCATACACTCTGTCATATTCATTGAATGTATTTTAACTCTAAATCTGTCCTTCTGTACACATTACATCTATTGCATCTGTCCATCCTAGGAGAGGGATCCTCCTCTGTTGCTCTCCTGCAGGTTTCTTCCCTTTTTTTCCCCCCTGAAGGGTTATTTGGGAGTTTTTCCTGGTCCGATGTGAGGTTTTGGGGCAGGGATGTCTATGTGTACAGATTGTAAAGCACTCCGAGACAAATTTGTAATTTGTGAAATTGGGCTATACAAATAAACTGAATTGAATTGAATTGAATTTATTTGTGCTTAACCACAGAAAAATCAACTCTTCTTTCATTTATGTCAAGCAAATTATGACCGTGGGAAAACTACAAGAAGATTAATGTCAGACGGGTTCGTTGTAGAGATGCAACCGGTGGGAACCGGCAGGTTGTCGGCCGATCATCCGTTACCGGTGACCGGCCAATCGGTGCCGTGTATCCAATTTGCCGGATATTACCACATGACGGTTTTACACTGTGCAGACACACACACACACACACACACACACACAGCATGGTGTGGAGGAGTGATGTGCGGGTCGTGCATGTTCGGCTCAACATACTTAACCCTCCTTATTACCTTTGGGGTCAATTTGAACCCATTCAATGTTTAACGTCTCTAAAAAAATGATTGCCATTGCTTTTCCTAATTTATTGTGGACAACTGGGTAAACATAAAATTCACATGATGATATGTTTTTAATGTCCTGTACACAACTTGTACACATCAGTGTTCTTTGGAGTCATTTTCAATGAGACCCCCCCCCCCCCCCGCCCCTCCCCTCCCCCGACACATGTATGCTGCAAATGTTGGGGGCGGAGCTTATGGTTCCCGTGAAGATGTTGATAGTTCACACATCATGAGGGGTGGAGTAAACGTAGTATAACATGTTTTTATTTATTTATTTATTTAAAGCGCTATTTAGGTAGTCAACAAACAAACATAAAGTACCTGACACTTAGACTTGAGAAACAATATTAATTCTAATAATTTTCTGGAGGTTTAAATAGCTGGGTCAAATTGACCCCATGGGTAAATGATGTTAGTAAATTTGAAGGTAACAGGAGGTTAAAAAGTAACATGAGTTTGGGCGGTCCGAGTTATTAATAACTTACAGAAGTATTGAGTGCTTTCGGCACTTTCCACGTTGTGTGAAACGGGGTCAGTAGGTCAAATAACGCGTATGTTTGTGGATTGGGCGGTGCTAATGGCTCTTGTCATAAAATATTAGATTAAGTGCAATTCATTTTAAGCTGGATTTTATTTCTGGAGCACTTTAATTTCAAGGTCCTGGAATCTGAAAATGATAGTAACATGCATTTAAATTTTCCATGAAAAATAAAGCCATTAAATTATGTGTACTTTGCGATTAGTGCATCTGAAGTTCATTGTACCTTTCATCGAGGCCCAGGTGTCTTTACTCTTATACTTCATGCTAAAAGAAGGCTGGATTTCTGTTTTTTATTTTCTTCTAAAACGTTCTTGGCCCTGAGAGAATTACCTCAGAGCTCACATCCAACACTCCTTTATCCCTCACAGAAAGCATTCACAAGGTTTTCCAGTATACAAAAACAACATTGTGTGTTAACAAAATGACTGCAAAAGACCTTCAGAGTGTTTGTGGACAGGGTTTGAATGGCAGCCCAACAGGACCTTGGATCTTGGGGAGGCTGTAGCTCAGTGGGGTAAGGGGGTCGTCCTGCAACCCCAAGGTTGTAGGTTCGATCCCGGCTCTCCCCATTAGTTGCAAGTCGAAGTGTCCTTGAGCAAGGCACTGAACCCCCAGTTGCTTCCCGGGCGCATCACTGCAGCCCACTGCTCCATAATAACTAAGGATGGATTAAATGCAGAGAACTAATTTCCCCTTGGGGATTAATAAAGT
The DNA here is from genome assembly GCF_029220125.1 of Pseudoliparis swirei. Lineage (NCBI taxonomy): Eukaryota > Metazoa > Chordata > Actinopteri > Perciformes > Liparidae > Pseudoliparis > Pseudoliparis swirei. The sequence goes on from NC_079390.1 coordinate 644,380, forward strand.
ATATATCATCATCATCATCATCTTGGTGCTTGAGTCCCTGAATGGGCAACAATGGACAGGAGCAGATGTTGTAGAACTCTCACCGTGTCAGCGCTGCACACATAACTCGCCGTGTTACCGTACACCTCCATCGCTCCACACTCTGCAGCAAAAAAATTGATTTAATGCTTCTGAGATCAAGCTTTCATTCGACCAAGTCTTTCATCCTCACTTTCTACCTTTTCCCCTCTCTGCTGTCCTCCTTTAGCTTTTCCCCCTTTGGGGTTTTTTGTGTTAAAAGTAGTGTTGAAAGCTTGAGGGCTGAAAGGTGAAAGGATGCCACTCTTGGTAAATTGCCCGTGAAGGACAGTCCGAAAGCGAGAGTGGGATGGAGGAAAAGAAGAAAAAAATACATGAGCGATTCAGTGGGAGAAGGCACTAAACAGGACAGAAGAAAAAGGGTGAGGATAAAAGAAAAAGTACGATGGGAAACGTTGAAAAAGAAACCGAGGGACAGGAATGGAGAGAACTGAAACAAAAGGAGAACAATGAGAATCACTAGAAGTGTTAAAAAAAAGAGTAGGAGAGGTGAGAGTGAGGAATAGGAGAGGAAAAAAGTTGTAGCTGCCAGTCACGCTCCACTTCTTTGTCAAACTTGGGTTGTTGCTGCCTTCAAGGCCCAGACATAAAATGGTGTGAATCAGGAAGAAAACATGGAATCCAGGGCTCCAGGGACCGAGAAGATTAACAGGAGATTGCAGCGTGAAACTCAGAAAGTTTGAACCTACATGTATCGAGAGGAAAGTGTTGTTGCAGTGATGTTGGCAGTCAGGGAGAGTTGACTTTCGAGTGTCACCCCGAGGTTCCTGGCAGTCGGGGGCGGGGCTAACACGGAGCTGTTGAAGGTATAGTAGTCAGGTCGTGGGTGGGAAAGCCTTTCCCTGGGAGGAAAAGAAGTTCAGTCTCGTCAGAGTTGATTTTCAGGAGGTGTGCAGACATCCACTGAGAGGTGTCAGTCAGAGTTGAGCGGCTACCTGTTTCAGATCGGGGAAACGAGAGGTTCAGGGTGTCAACAGCACAGATATGGTAGGAAAAGCCATGTGAGCTGAGAGAGTTGGTGTACAGAGTGAAGAGGAGGGGACCCATGACGGAGCCTTGAGGGACCCCATAGTGAGAGGAAGAGTAGGGGACCCAGGACGGAGCCTTGTGGGACCTCATAGTGAGAGGAAGAATAGGGGACCCAGGACGGAGCCTTGAGGGACCTCAGAAGTGAGAGGAAGAGGAGGGGACCCAGGACGGAGCCTCCAGTAGTGAGGGGAAGATGGGGAGGGACCCAGGACGAGCCTTGAGGGGACCCAGAAGTGAGAGGAAGAGGAGGGGACCCACGGACGGAGCCTTGAGGGAAGTGAGAGGAAGAGGAGGGACCCAGGACAGACCTTGAGGGACCTCAGAGGGACCCCAGTGAGAGAAGAGGGGACCCAGGATGGAGCCTTGAGGGACCCCAGTGAGAGGAGAGGAGGAGGGACCCAAGACAGAGGAACCCCATAGAGGACCCAGATAGGAAGAGGAGGGGACCAGGCACATGGAGCCTTGAGGGACCCCAGTAGTGATAGGAGGGACCCAGATGGAGCCTTGAGGGACCCCAGTAGTGAGAGGAAGAGGAGACCCAGGACGGAGACTTGAGGGACCCTTAGTGAGAGGAGGAGGGACCCAGGAGGAGGAGCCTTGAGGGACCCCTTAGTGAAGAGGGGAGGAATGGGGCCTTGAGGGAGCCTTGAGGGACCACATAGTGAAAGGAAGAGGGGATCCAGGATGGAGCCTTGAGGAACCCCAGTAGTGAGAGGAAGAAGAGGGGACCCAGAAGCCAGACTGGTGAGGGTCAAGAAGGTTGTTACCGTGGCGATGGAGGTGACCTGGTCACACCAGCAAATCCTCAGTGGATATTTATTGACTGTTCAACAACTGAAGTCTTGATGGGGGACACATCCACGTATTTAAATATCAAGAAACAACCTCATGAGGAATGCCTGAGACTAACATCTCGAGTCGGTCTCTCCAGCAGCAGCAGGATGTTCAGGTAGAGGAGAAGCTGAGATGAAGGATGGAGAGAGACACATTTTTTCTCTCCCTCCCCCTTCCCATGATCTTCCCTTCCCTGCTTGGCTTCTCTCGTCATGTCTTGTTTGTCTCTATACTGGAGAGACTCTCTACGCATCGCTCTTCGAACTAAAACCATGGACGAATCAACTGGTCCTTAACGCATTGACACCATCTTCTCGAGAAGCTCGGGTTCGGGGAACCTGCCTGTCCTGCTGGGACGAATGTTGCTGGATACACGATGGGCCACGCGTGGGCAGTGTGGCGGGTCTTGTGCCTAGCACCACTCTCCGTGGAGGACGTGAAGACATCTACCTATTCGGAACTATGATTACAGGATTTCTGCTGTTTGGATTTGGCGCTGCCTGGCTTATCGGAAAATTAAGGAACGGTGACAGCTGTAAAAGCCCCTAAGGCTGCGCGACATGATTGACGCGTTGGGTAGAGTTGTTGGCACTCAGACTGTGGCATTAAACCGCCAGAATGATAACATCGTGGAGAAGCTGACTCTGCAAATGAAAGTGGATCGATTTGAAATTTTATTGGCAAACGGGAGGAAGATGGAGGAATAGTGGTTGCAAAAAATGCAGCTACTGGAAGACCAAACAATCCCAATCTTATCTGCTTTCGCTCCCTTACCCGGACGGGCCTTGGCCAAGGCCGTTACTGAACAACAACTCCCCGAAGATCACTGAACGAGAATCTCTCTCATTCCTTCCCCTATTCACAGACACCTGTGGTTGTTTTTCTCTCAGGACCTTTCAAGGCTATCTCCATGGCAACGACCATCTTGCGGACTGAGAACTCTGTCTGTTGTGGCCTGGGGGAGGACGACATACCAGAACACGCACACACGAACTTTCAATAATACTGATTCGCATTCACTACCCCCCTCCCCCCATCCCACGCCTTCGCCTGCTTTTCACCCCCAGTGTGACCGGACGGGGCTGTGGCTGGCGCTGCTGTGTTGGCGCCGGACCGGCTGGCTGCTTGTCGGTGCTGGTTACCTTCTGCCCCCAATGGATGGGCTTAGATCACCCAGTTGTTGGATTACCTCCCTCCCCTTCCTACTCGTTGCAAGTCATGTCTAAAATGTATGTGCTTATGTGCTAAGGTGTTTTCCTGCTCCACTGTACCCTCTCGGGCATAGTCGGGGTTGGTGTTTTTTCTCGCCTTCTTCCCTCATGTTATGCTGTAATCTTTCATCCACCCTTTCTTGTAATTTCGATGCTTTTGTACCTGTACTCTGGCAAACGACAAATAAATATATCAATCAATCAATCAATCAATCCTCTCCTATCTCCTCTCCCCTTGTCTCCTCCATGTATCCACTGCACCTGCTTCCCTTTTTACCCGTGTGATATATCTGTATCACACAGACAGGTTCTCACCGACACACAGACAGGTTCTCACCGACACACAGACAGGTTCTCACCGACACACAGACAGGTTCTCACTGACACACAGACAGGTTCTCACCGACACAGACAGGTTCTCACCGACACACAGACAGGTTCTCACCGACACACAGACAGGTTCTCACCGACACACAGACAGGTTCTCACCGACACACAGACAGGTTCTCACCGACACACAGACAGGTTCTCACCGACACACAGACAGGTTCTCACCGACACACAGACAGGTTCTCACCGACACACAGACAGGTTCTCACCGACACACAGACAGGTTCTCACCGACACACAGACAGGTTCTCACCGACACACAGACAGATTTATTTTTCTCGTGTCTCGATAAGAGACAAATAAGGGTTTTAAAAACGGAGTATAATAAATACAGAATTGACGCCTTGTGGTTGCCGGCTTCCAGTTTATTCCATGTCCGCCTGTTTCATAAAGAAAGCGTTCTGTGGCTTTGCCACCGTCTCTGACTCTCAGGTTGTGATCCGAGTCTCAGGTGTTGCACAATAACTTCATTCAATGCCTCCATTCCCACGTTCATGTTGATGTACATTGAATCGTCACGGTAACCAGCGAAGAGGAGGCGATGTTGAGTTTCACCTCATCGCTGCTTTAATAACCATGATTGTGGTTCTCCAGTAGGTGATGGTTCTCCAGTAGGTGATTGTTCTCCAGTAGGTGATGGTGGTTCTCCAGTAGGTGATGGTTCTCCAGTAGGTTATTGTGGTTCTCCAGTAGTCGATTGTTCTTCAGGTTCTCCAGTAGGTGATGGTGGTTCTCCAGTAGTCGATTGTTCTTCAGGTTCTCTAGTAGATGATGGTTCTTCAGTAGGTGATGGTTCTCCAGTAGATGATTGTGGTTCTCCAGTAGGTTATTGTGGTTCTCCAGTAGTCGATTGTTCTTCAGGTTCTCCAGTAGGTGATGGGTCTTCAGTAGGTGATTGTTCTCCAGTAGGTGATGGGTCTTCAGTAGGTGATGGTTCTTCAGGTTATTCAGTAGGTGATGGTTCATCGTAGAACCACAAAGCCTTTTAAAGAACCATTTAAGAACCTTTATTTTTCTGTGATCTACTGAACAAACTGAAGCCGTCTGAAAGGTGGAGTCTTGTTTCTGAAGATCTGCTCCGTCTTCTCCTTCAGGACTTCTAATGGAGCACATTCGTCTCTCAGGTCCACCTGAGCGGATCTCAAGAGATTTAACAACGACGTCTCCAGGGCAACGGACCTGATGCTGAGGCTGAGAGACGAGTGCGACGCAGCATCGCTCCATCTTCTCCAGACTCTTCCCAACAGAACCTCACAGCACCAGGTCCATGTTCTCTCTACCTGTGACCCAGTTGGAGATCCGCTCTCCAAACATGTCGTGGTGAAAACACGCTGCTGTTGGTGTCGAGTCACGAGTCCTTCATGGTTTCTTCTTCCTCTCACTCAATTACAATTAGACCACCGGGAGCCAGTGAAGGGACCCCCCTCCCCCCCCCCCCCCCCCCCACGATGGGACCCTCAAATGAATTGATCGTGCATGAGCTTTATTCAATATCAATTCCCTTTTAATATCAATAACTCATTCAGGGCTCATTGTCTCCAATAATTGATTGAATAATGTGAACGAGCTCATTTTATTCCAATTGTTCACGCGTGATGCGTACAATGCAATCAATAACTCATTCTGCTGAGGTCTTCCACACGCTTTACAACTCTTCGACTCCTGATGGTTTCCATCGTCTCACTCAGGTGGAGAACGTGGAGGCCACGCCCTGTTTTGGGTTGCTAAGCACTCGTTGGCAGATTTGAGGGTGAATCATTTGTAAAGCGCTCAGCGGAGCTTCCAGACCAAGAAGACGGCTGAAGCTCTGAACACCATGTGCGTGGTGGTATGAATAAAAGCAGTGAATCACGGGTCATATTGTGCACTTTTAAACAGGCGTATAGTAGAGACAGGCCTCGAGTTCTAATCCTGCTTGCTGATTGGCTGCTGTTCTAAATGACTGTTGCTGCTGTTGAGCACAGACTCGACACTGACCCCATATACACTACCGTTCAAAAGTTTGGGGTCACTTAGAAATGTCTTTATTCTTCAAAGAAAAGCACTGTTTTTTCAATAAAGATAACATTAATCAGAAATACACTCTATACATTGTTAATGTGGTAAATGACTATTCTAGGTGAAACGTCTGGTTTCTAATGAAATATCTCCAGAGGTGTATAGAGGCCCATTTCCATCAACGATCACTCCAGTGTTTTAATGGTACATTGTGTTATCGCCTTAGAAGACTAATGGATGATTAGAAAACCCTTTTGCAATTATGTTAGCACAGCTGAAAACAGTTATGCTGGTGATATAAGCGATACAACTGGCCTTCCTTTGAGCTTGAAGTTTGTAGAACAAAATTAATACTTCAAATATGAATCATTATTTCTAACCTTGTCAATGTCTTGACTATATGTTCTATTCAATTTTCAATTCATTTGATAAATAAAAGTGAGTTTTCATGGAAGACACAAAATTGTCTGGATGACCCCAAACTTTTGAACGGTAGTGTATACACGTTGTGTTCAAGATACATGGGAATTTACACTACATCAATTCCATCAGTGCAACAACAGAGTCATAAGATGCTCAAGAATAATGTAAATACAACTTTCCACTTCCTGCCAAATCGTGATTTTTCTCTCTCGGCCTGACGACGGCTGCTTCCCCAAGTCACTCGTGTGTGAAGTGTGTTATAACGTCACAACGCTCCGGTTGAAGGGTGGTGACGGTCGAGCCACTAAGCAACCTGTGGAGGTGAGGGGACCGTTATCGCCATGGTTACCGGAGGGTTTGGACACTGGCTGAAGCCGCTGATCCTTTCATTCTGTCCGTCTTCCTCTCTGCAGATGTTTTACAGTCAAAGGCCACCAGGGAAGGGTACAACGCCGTATATCATTATCATTATTAAGATTATCTTTCTTTTTCTTTTAAATTATCTTTCTTTTCTGCTTGTTTTTTACATTTTCTGTAACTGTTGTAAGTTGTTTTTTAAGCTGTCTGGGCCAGGACTCTCTGGTGAAGGAGATTCTCAATGAGGCTTTTCCTGGTTAAATAAATAAATAAAATAATTAATAAATAAGAATAAAGTGGCACATTTTTCGGCAGAAAATTATTAATTCGTAAGATTATAAAGTCATACGTTTATGAAAATAAATCATAAAAAAATGATAATAGTGGAAGGAAAAACCTTGGTGACGGGAATCATCTGAATATTGTTATTCTAAAGTAAAGTTATTGTTGTATATGAATGAATGAATGTTCTGAAAGACAGATCAACTTTCTATTGTGTGTTCTTTCATCTCCAACAACAATGAATGCTTTTATTCTCGATGTTACAGGAACATAGAGACACTGACTATGAGAAGTCTTATTTCAGCCTACGGTAGAAACTGGGAGGTATTCTGCTATAATATAATATATTTTGCACTTTTTCTCCTAAATTAAGACTTTATTCTCAGAACCACTGGGCCTGAATACGCTGCTGTAGAAGGAAGCCACTCCCGGCTCCGGTCCTGCAAGCCCCCCCCACCGGCATCCAACAGTGTTTTATTTGTGGAAGACGGATAAATACAGCTTTTATCTGAGAATGTGCGGCCCGTAAACATCACATCTGAAAGCCAGACGTCAGAGTCTGCATAACCAGCGGTCCGGCGGGCGGCGCTCCTTCAGCCCGGCACTCTGCAACCTGAGTGAT
>NC_079390.1:654103-696603 GCF_029220125.1 Pseudoliparis swirei
CTCAAATTAATATATATATTAATATAATTTGTTATATGTATATATATTTGTATATACATATATAATAAATATATATATACAAATATAAATGTGTATACATATATGTAATATATATATATATATACGTATATATATATAAAGCAGTACAAATGCAGTTTAACACAACACTAAAGCCTTACTGTGCTTTTTCAAGCATCCATCACAGTGATGACAGCTTGTTTATTTCACCTGCAAACTGAATTATTCTATATTTAGAGCTGGGAGCAGATCTGAAACGTGGGATGCAGACAGCCAGCTAATCCCTAAAATCCAATCCCTGTGCAGTTTTTACCACTTTTTTTTTGACTGAACTGTATTAGCAGCTCTACATTCATATAGCCTCAAGTTCATAAAGTTCATTGAGCCCCATGACCTGTCAATCATCTTGACGCTCTGTCCATCATGACGAGGCCTCCAGCTGGAAGGTGAGAGAAGCTGAGAGAAGCAGATGGTGAACACAAGGCAATGGAAACTGAATGTTCTTGGTGATTAGTGTTGTTTTCAATTTCTATAAAGCTGCATCCATAAAACACACCGACGGCGACGGGTGTGTGGACGCAGAGCGGTTCTAAACATGAGAGGAAACACTCGTAAAAACACCGTGCACCATGGAGAGCGATTCATATACACCGGGAACACATTATTAAATTCCTATACGGCAGAATTCCTCCTGCACAGAAGATCTAAATGAATCAGGAAGCCAGAGGATGACGTTGGTGGGCGTGGAGAAGAGGCCATGGGAAGAAGAAAGGGGTTCAAGGTTTGGTAAAGAAGGAAGAAGGACAATAATAATTTGCAAATGAACAACTGCAGAGAAATAAAGGAGAGCCTGGAATGGTTTGAAATAAAGAAGAGAAATAGTGGAGAGAGGGAGGTGGCCTCAAAGAAAGAAAGTGGATTTTGAAAGTTCATTTTGCTACAAAAATGAAAAATATTTGCTCTCAAATAAAAAATGTTTTCTCTCGAAGAAAAATAATTTTCTCTAAAATTAACAAATATTTCCTCACAAAATCAAAAATATTTGGTCTCAAACAAAAATGTTTTCTCTAAAAAAATATATATTTGCTCACAATTCAATTTATTTTGCTTTCAAACAAAAAATATTTGCTCTCAAATCAAAATATTTGCTGCCAAATTTAAAATATTTTCTAAAAAATGTAAAATATTTGCTCTCACATAAAAAAAATTGTCCCAAATAAAAAATATTTTCTCTGAATGAAAAATATTTGCTCTCAAATAAATATCTTTGCTCTCAAGTTTTAAAACATTTTCTATCAAATAAAAAAAATTGCTCTAAAATAAACAATATTTGCTCTGAAATCGAAAACCTTTGCAAATAATTAGCAAATGAACGACTGCAGAGAAATAAAGGAGAGTCTGGAATGCTTTGAAATAAAGAAGAGAGATATGAGAGAATGAGGCGTATAGAAGGGAAGGAGACGAATGTGTATGAAGCAGCGGGAAAAAAGGAAGGAATAGGAGAGGAGGAAGATTCCGGGTTAAAAAATGAAACACAATAACAGAACTCCACCAGAGGCGTGGAGCGGCTCTCCAGAGCGTTTTCCCTTTCAGCTTCGGACGCGCCGAAAAACCTGCCGACGCTGCGCTTTCCACCCCTCCTCTCTCGAACTCTCTCCCTCCTGCTCTGTTTCTCTGGAATGACCTTCAACGGTGACCTCGCTGTCGTTTTCTTATTTGCTTATTGTTCCGTCTCACGCCAACAATATCACGAGAAGTTGCCGCGATGCGGGACGGAGACGATTCTCTCCGTATCTCTCTTTAACCCACGGGCCTCGGGCTGTGCACGATTATTAGCTTCTGGACCTCCGTGGTTTAATATGATATATATTAGATATGACTCCTCCCCACGGACTAAGACATGTGATATCTTCTGATCATGTGACAAAGAGACAGGGGTCTTTTCTACGAAGCCCATCAATCATCCCGGAACAATGAGGCAGCAGAAAGGAGATTTGAGGCGTGTCAAGGTGTGTTTCTCTGTTCTCAGGCTGGATGAGGAGCCGCCGTCTCATTGTGTCTTCGTCTTTCTGCTTTACACTCATCCAGCAGCTGATTTATGAGCTGATCGCCGCGGCAACGCCACCTGAGAGCAGCTTCACTCAGCGAGTCTGATCGCAGTCAGAAATCATCCTGACAGACGGAGGGAGGTGACAGTGGTTCAGGTTGGTCACCGTGTCGCTTTCCTGGTCGACGAGTTAAAGAGGAGCTGGTGGCACAAGAACGGGATGAAGAAGGAAATCCATAGGAGGCCTTTAGAACCATTTGGAACCTTTTGATGCCATTTGGAACCCTCTCCTCTCTCTCCTCCCTCTCCTTCCTCTCTCTCCTTCCTCTCTCTCCTCTCTCTCCTCTCCTCCCTCTCCTTCCTCTCCTCTCTCTCCTTCCTCTCCTCTCCTCTCTCTCCTCTCTCTCCTCCCTCTCCTCTCCTCCCTCTCCTTCCTCTCCTCTCCTCTCTCTCCTCTCTCTCCTCCCTCTCCTCTCCTCTCCTCTCATCTCCTCCCTCTACTCCCTCTGCTCCCTCTCCTCTCTCTCCTCCCTCTCCACCCTCTCCTCCCTCTCCTCTCTCTCCTCCCTCTCGAGTGTGAGCGTGCAGGAGTCACAAAGTCAAAGTGAGAGGATGAATCTCCAGAGGGAAGAAGAGGGTAGGAGGAGGAGTGTCGCTTCATCCCAGTCCCCGTGAGTCACTGACGGGGGGGAAGTTTTGTTTTAGAAGTTAGTTGTTCGCTCCAAAAGCTTTTTTTGGATATTAATCCTGCAGAATGTGTCCCAGTGAATCAGTGACAGTAGAGACATGTTAGAGCACCGTGTCTCCACGACAGCAACGTGACTCATTAGCCATTCGCAAGGCAGGAAAGAACCCCCCCCCCCCCCCCCCCACTGGAGCTCGATGAAATATATAAATAAATCTACATTTATACGCTGTCAAACTGGCCGACGGGAAAGTAGACGAGTCGACAGCCTGACGGAGAGAAGCAGCAGCTGTGACAGGAGAAGCACTTCAACACTTCTCTCCCACTTCACTGAAGGCCAAAACACGGAGGACTCTAAATAAATGGACCTGCAAGGATGTGGAGGAATTGTTCAAGTTAAGGCAGTTTTATTTCTATATTTATATATATATGTATATATATACATATATATATTTATATTTATATTTATTTATATTTATTTATATGTGTATATACATATATGATGTATTGATATACAGGACTGTCTCAGAAAATTAGAATATTGTGATGAAGTTCTTTATTTTCTGTAATGCAATTAAAAAAACAAAAATGTCATGCATTCTGGATTCATTACAAATCAACTGAAATATTGCAAGCCTTTTATTCTTTTAATATTGCTGATTATGGCTTACAGCTTAAGAAAACTCTAAAATCCTATCTCATAAAATTTTAATATTTCCTCAGACCAAGTAAAAAAAAAGATTTATAACAGCTGAGTGTTTGTCAAGGCTCAGGAAACCCTTGCAGGTGTTTCGAGTTCATTAGACAATTCAAGTGATTTGTTTAATACCCTACTAGTATACTTTTTCATGATATTCTAATATTTAGAGATAGGATATTTGAGTTTTCTTAAGCTGTAAGCCATAATCAGCAATAAATCAGAATAAAAGGCTTGCAATATTTCAGTTGATTTGTAATGAATCCAGAATGCATGACATTTTTGTTTTTTTAATTGCATTGCAGAAAATAAAGAACTTCATCACAATATTCTAATTTTCTGAGACAGTCCTGTATATATATACATGTATATATGTAAACATATATATATATATATGTTATACTGTATATATATATATATTTATTTATTTTTTTATTTATATTTATTTATATGTGTATATATACATATATGATGTATTGAGACATATATATATGTATATATGTAAACATATATATATGTTATACTGTATATATATACATATATATATTCGTAGATATATATGTTATACTGTAAATATGTATTTTTATTTATGTATATTCAATATATTTATATATATTGAATATATATATTTATTTATATATTTATATATATTGAATATATAACTATGTATATTTATATTTTGTATATAAGTATATATATATATATATGTGTATATATATATTTTTTTTCTTTTTAATAAATATATATATATGTACAAGTATATATATATATATATATATGGAGGAATCACTGACAGCTAGGTTTCCATCAATTCATCTGATTATTTGAATAAATAATTATGTTTTTACCATTTGAAAAATAGTTTTAAAAAACGTCCATAATAAAAAATGCATTTCTTGTTTTATCTCATTAAGATTAACAAAGATAATCAGTTTAATAACCAACACAACACATTTAAGAAGCTCTAAATAGGTAATGTTTGCATTTTTTGGCTTAAAATTACAAAAATTCTAAATCACCTGTCCGTGGACTATACTTTCTATTTATAATCTTAATTCTCGCACTGTGTCCATTGTTGTTTATTGTTGTTAATATTATTGTCTATTGTTGCATCACTCGCCATGACAAATTACTTGTATGCAGTGGCGGCTGGTGAATTTTTTGGGGGGGGGGGGCGCAGTTTAAATAGCACTCAACAATGAGAAGAAAAGAGGTTTTGAGTAGAATATTGTAAAAAACAAAGCTTTATTTCAAGAACACAGCGTGCTCAACACGGTCCAATAACAACTATCAACACACTGTAACTTTAACATGAGAGGTTCAGAGCAGCTTTAAGGAACATTGGGTTGAGTTTCAGAGGTTTGCAAAATAAAAGAGTTTCACCCTCACATGAAAGAGGTTCAGAGCAGAATAGAGTCAGAAAGAGATCACATGTTACGTTGGGTGACAGAGCAGACCCACTACTGTAAAGACAAGTAGCCTCCTCTCTTTAAAGTTGGCAAACTTCTCCATAACTCTCTGGTTAAAGTCAATCATGTCTGTAACCAGCCTGTTTCATTATTCTTGAGGGAATGTGTCTGTTTTCAGAACTTCTTCGTTGTGTTTCGATGCCAGTTCGGTCTCCTACTGCTCTGCATGAAGCTAACTCACTCACAGCTGTTAGCGAGTTAGCTTCATGCTCTTAGCTAGATAACTGCGGCAAGATTCGTGCTTTACACTTGTCTGAAGCTCTGTAGATCCCTCACCCCGTTGTAGTCCAGAGAGTTTCAGTCCCAGGACTTTGGAACAACAGACAGGGGGGACAAAAAACGAATTACTCATGGAGCATTCAGCTAATCAGCTCCGGTTAGCATATCGGCTAGAGGAGAATCTCCGGGTGTACGTCCTCCCGCGGTCAGCGCTTTGCTGCACAATTTTTAATTCCGGATGTTCGGGTCCCAACTCTTTCAGCCTCTTCTTGTCAATATCTGACCGTCGATTGAAAGGTCTTTCGCGTAGAGATACCACAGAGTTTTCAGTCACCGACGCCATGCTAACAACAAGCTTCTGCTAGCTATGTTGCTCGCGTACCTGCGTGGAGGTGGAGGTGGAGCTCCCTGGCAGGGTTGCCAGGTCTGTGAGATAAAACCAGCCCAATATCAGAACTCAAAATATGCCCGTGCCAAACCATATACACTGCTTTTAAAGTCCAACAGCATTGCTATCATTGCCAAATGTATTGTAATATCTACAAAGTAACAACATATGTTTAGTTTGCCAGCATTAAAAGCAGTTTTCCCTCGAGTTATTTCACCTAGGTCCTAAAATGGCCTTGTGTAATTAGATACAGTATATTATCATAAATACAATGTGTGTACGTGCTGATCTGGAGTCAGTTTGGTAGGATTTGGGTATGAATACATTATTTCATTTAAAATATGGATTTGTATTTAAAGATATTCATGTAATTTGCATGCAAAATAGGTCGACCCGAACCAAGGACAAACAATTCAACCCGCGCAACACTTCAAAAGTGGCCCGATTCCGCAGGACAACCGCGGACCTGGCAACACTGCTCTATGGGCTGAGGGAACATACGGGTCTCTGATCTGCCGAATCATCCAATCGCGTGCGCACATTTGTGCGCCCCAAGATTCCCGGTTTCATCCGCCAATGTGAAGCCGGTCATTGCCAAAACGACTGAACTGTTGTATCGATGCCGTACACACACGTTAGACCAGCGCCTCGAAGAAGAGGAGGGGCTTCTCTCCGTGATAATGGCGATATATTATATTTTTTCACATTAACTTAAGTGGTTGTTGACAGGGGCTGACGGTCTCCCACACACATTTAACGCGTCAACACGGTATATTTACTATTTAAATGATTTGGCATATAATGTTTTTTGACTGGATTTTTTTTTTTCTTATTCTTTTTTTTTCATCTCCAAATTTTAAGAGGGGCGGCGCCCTAGCGCCCCCTATGGACGAGCCGCCACTGCTTGTATGTGAAAATACAGGTGTCAATAAAAGGTTCTGATTCTGATTCTAAAAATAGTTCACTATCTCACCACCACATCCTCATTATCTCTACGTGTCTTTACTTTAACCACTTTATTGTGCGACACGTCCGTCCTCGTGTTGTTGTGCGACCCTTCTGTGTCCCACATCCGTCCAGGAGGAGTTACATAACGTCTCAATAAACTCAACAACCTCCATGAGGATTGCCGGCTGGTTGGTTGGTATTAGTTTGGGCTCAGTGAACATAATGAATGTGTGTGTGTGTGTGTGTGTGTGTGTGTGTGTGTGTGTGTGTGTGTGTGTGTGTGTGTGTGTGTGTGTGTGTGTGTGTGTGTGTGTGTGTGTGTGTGCGCGCTCTGCGATGAACAACAACACATGGAGACCTTTCTTGCTATGGAATTACTAACGTGACCTTCAGCTCGGCGCGGTGACATTTGTGTGTGAGCAGTAAAGGAAGTGGAACACACGGACACGTTTACCTGCAGTGACGGGGCCCTCACAGTCAGGGTGTTCTCTGAGGCGGCTGCAGTACTCACCCCGGCCTGTGGGGGGGGGGGTTACATAACCATCATGTCATTTAAGGCCACCACGAATAACTCATTGTGTGGTTGAGGTGGGACTTGTTGACCCACGAGGATGTCCTTTACAAAAGGGGCGGAGCTTCATGATGAGCTCCATGACTCTTGACCTTTGACCTTCTCTTCTCCCCAGGGAGAAAAACATCGTGAAATAAGATTCATTACTTCTCTCTCTCTCTCTCTCTCTCTCTTCCTCTCGTCCTCCGTCAGAGACAACAAGTCTTACCCCACCCAGAGACACACACACAGACACACACACACAAACAGACTCACAGACACACACACAGACACACACACAGACACACACACACACTAGACAGGCAGAGATAGACACACACACATACACCCAGATACACACACACACACACACACACACACACACACAGACACACACACAAACAGACTCACAGACACACACACAGACACACACACACACACACAGACACACACACAAACAGACTCACAGACACACACACACACACACACACAGACACACACACAGACACCCAGACACACAGCTAGTGACTTTTTCTTTGCTCCGTCCCGATGCTCGCAAACCGGTGTGGGAGCTCTGCGGCGCACGAGACGACGGGCAGAGGACTGTTAGCGCGACGCGTAGAGACAGAAATGACGTGCTGCTGCTGTAATGTGGCGCTATAGAGAAAGTGACAGGGGGGCGGGCCACTTTTTTTTTATGTCATGTGATCTACCATAGGCTACTATGCCGCGATCGACTGGCAAGTCGCCGCGATCGACGTATTGAGCACCCCGGCCCTAATACATACACAAATTAAATACTGTTAATTTACCCTCCCACTGTTGTTGGCGACGCCCCCCCCCCCCCCCCCCCATATACATCTCCAGATATAATATAAGGGAATGCATTATATTATGATGCAATTATATATATTGTTGAATGTTGCTTAAAGCCGTGGACCAGGATAAGATAGTTCTTTCTTTAGCACCGTGTATTCTGGCTATTGAAAGTTCTATATTCAATAATATGATATATTATTAATATTAAGGGATTAATAAGCTTATTATAATTCACCACAGACACAATAAACTGCAGGTGATTGTCATGTTGACTCCAACATGTCCTCCCAACACGCGGAGCGTTGACACATCCTGGTCCTCATGCATCAGACTGAAGGACTTCCTCTTAAAGTGATGAACACGAAGCTCCGCCCACTTTTCAGGCATGATTCAGCTGCATCATTCCCAGCAGCCAATGGGAATGCCTCCTGACAGGGCAGAAGTCGAGGCGGTCGTGTGGCGCTCCAGACACGTTGCCCCACACACTGGAACGCCATCAACTCGTTGAGCCGTTGCAAAGCTCAGCGACGTATGGATATTAACCAATTTAAAAAGCAATATTTGTATTGACTGAAATAGAAAGTTGTGTAATTGCCTATTGAACCATCCGACGTGGAGAGATGTGTGAATCAGAGATTCATTTCTCACAACATGTTTTATGGCAGAACATCTGTGCAGTCACCTCACGGTGGCTGTTGTGGGTCGACAACACACATCCATCAGCAGGACGCACACCAAGGAAACCCGTTCAGTGTGTGTGTGTGTGTGTGTGTGTGTGTGTGTGTATGTGTGTGTGTGTGTGTGTGTGTGTCGCTCTACAGTCGATGAATCACACTCCTCTCTGGTGTCTGGATGATGTCAACCGTTCATACATCTTCAGAGTGGGTTGATACTGCAGCGCCAACGAGCAGTCAGTGTGAATCATATAACTAATACACACACATCATCTTTTAAGATGGATGTCCTTCTTTAACATGACATGTAAACATTAATCTGATGAGGTAACACCAGGCTCCTCTTCCTCGATTCCTCCAGCACGATACGCAAGGACTTGATTCGAGGTGTTTTCAATATCGATTAATCTGCAGAGTATTTCATCAAAATAGCAAATGGGGGAAAACAAGAAGGTAAATAACCCTGAAGTGTATATATATATATATATATATATATATATATATATATATGTATATACTAGGGCTGTCAATCGATTTTAAAAAATTAACTAATTAATCGCACATTTTGAAATTGCCATTAAAAGTTAAAAGTTCATTCTTTTTAAAGACCAAACTTCACACAGAGCTGTGTTTCAAAGAGGCTCCTACCTATAAAGTGCCAGCGAGGTATTTAATATTGTGGATGATAAATTGTTTCTTCAGTGAAACATCAGATTAGTAAAAAAAATATATATATTGAGACCCCATTGGTCCTGTCATCTTTAACACTGAACAGCAGAACCAGTGGCCTTGGTAACTGACTGACATTCACATATGTCCTGTTCACCCTCTGGAGGCTGGGCTCATTTTATACATTTTACAACAACAACAAAAAATCACCTTTTAAAGGCGTTTGCATGTGACACATACCCACGTGTTATACATCAAACATTCCAGAACAATCTCAGCTCTATTCAATGAGGCTCATTGTCCTGGTGCCGTATTCTCTGCTCTCTGACTGACAGGCTGCTAATGAGCCTTACCTGTGAGGTGGGAGATCCTTTGTGATTTACTGAGTGTTCATTGGTTGTTTTTTTCCCAAAATGTTGACAGACAAACGGATTGACCAATCACGGTGAAGGTTTCGTGTGACGAGTTCTTTCCGCGCCGCGTCACCCGACACGTCGCCCCTCCGTTCCTCTGTGTATCAGAGGTGGAGACGGGAGGAAGGAGGAGCAGGAGGAAACCCGACTGATTCATCCACGAATTAAACTGATTTATAATCCTTATTTTCGCGGAAAAATAATTGTTTTAAAAACGGAAACAGTGTTAAACCGTACTGCCGCGGTTTGACACTCGGTTTGAGTGTAAAAACTTCAACGAACACCGGAAGTAAACAAAGTTGCGTTAATTGCGTTAAAATATTTTAGTGCGTTAACGCGGCCAAATTAATCGCATAGATTAACGCGTTAACGCTGACAGCCCGAGTATATACTGTATATATTTTTATTTTTTTTACACATATATTTATGTATATATATTTACATATATATATACATATATGTATATATATTTACATATATACGTATATATATATGTTTACATATATATGTACTTATATATATATTTACATATATATACATATATATATTTACATATATATTTACATCTATATATATGTATATATATATATATATTTACATATACAGGACTGTCTCAGAAAATTAGAATATTGTGATAAAGTTCTTTATTTTCTGTAATGCAATTTAAAAAACCAAAATGTCATGCATTCTGGATTCATTACAAATCAACTGAAATATTGCAAGCCTTTTATTCTTTTAATATTGCTGATTATGGCTTACAGCTTAAGAAAACTCTAAAATCCTATCTCATAAAATTTTAATATTTCCTCAGACCAAGTAAAAAAAAAGATTTATAACAGCTGAGTGTTTGTCAAGGCTCAGGAAACCCTTGCAGGTGTTTCGAGTTAATTAGACAATTCAAGTGATTTGTTTAATACCCTACTAGTATACTTTTTCATGATATTCTAATATTTAGAGATAGGATATTTGAGTTTTCTTAAGCTGTAAGCCATAATCAGCAATAAATCAGAATAAAAGGCTTGCAATATTTCAGTTGATTTGTAATGAATCCAGAATGCATGACATTTTTGTTTTTTTAATTGCATTACAGAAAATAAAGAACTTCATCACAATATTCTAATTTTCTGAGACAGTCCTGTATATGTACGTATATATATATATTTATTTACATATATATATATATATATTTACATATATTTACATATATATATATATTAAATAAACTGAAACTGAAACTCTTTGAGGAGGCTCCTGCAGACGTTCCTTGACTCTTCTCTGGAGCTGCATCAGCTGACGGAGGAGAGCTCCCTGGTGGAGAAGGCCAGCGGCGTGCTGGTGTCGCTGGGTACGGTGGAGGTGGAGGGAGACGGGAGGAGCTCTCATCCCCGATGGACACCACCTCCCATGCAGGACACGAGCTGCTCCTTCAGCTCCTTCAGCTCCGGCTGCTTCCTCCTCAGTGAGTGAAGAAGAGGAACCTCACCTCTTCCTCCTGCTGCTGCTGAAAACACTCACTTACTTCACTGCAACCTGTGCAATATTAATACCTCTACACTGTGGGAATAGACATATTTATTCTTCCTGTGTGTATTTATTATTGTATGTATTATTCAGTTATCGTAGACTGTTTTATTTAGCGTTATATTTGATCTCTCTGCTGCTGTGTTCCTGTAAATGTCGTCACTGCAGCACTAATACAGGATTACCTCAAGTTATCTTCTTTATCTTTATGCTATCTTTATCTACTGATTCCTTATTTTGTTGTATATTTATATTTAAATATTTACTTTACTTATTGCAATTAATTACTCAAACATGTTCTAGTTTAATAAGGCTTGTGTGTTTTTCCCCTGCACACATCAGCACTTCTCACTGTTTTTTTAATTGTGTTTGTGTTATTCTTGGTGAGCAGGGGTCACTTCAAACTAATAAATAATAATTCTGCCCATATTCTAAGTGCTGTGGAGCCGTTTTTGGTTTTATGTGCTGAGGTGTTGAGATATTTGCTTTTGAAACTTCTGCCACCAGTTGTGAGAAAGGTGAATGAACTTTATAAAGTGTCGTTTGATTCATTTATGCTGCGCAGAGCATTAAAATATTATATTTGAAAAAAGAAATCATTAAAAAAAAGTGTTTTTTGGGGGATAAAATACAAGAACTCTAAATCCAATACACATTGATGTTGCGCTGTGCGAAAGCCATTTGCAGTTTTAAGCCGCTAACTTTTGAAAAACAACATTGAGGACGGCGTTAAGCTTGCAGGGTTTAAACCCTCCATGTTTCTAATCCTCGTCCATCTGAATGAACAAACTGAACAACAAACAATCCTCTGACAGCTGCAGATAAACAGCCATCAAGGTGACTTCTAGCTTTTTGGTTTCAACAAATACAAAACAGTTGCTTTATTCCAATAAACTCTCTTCTGAACTCACACAGCAGGATTCTGTTGGTAATTTATGCCAAAGAGCATCTATAATTATACTCTGAGCTATTTGTGTGGAGAAATGATCGGTGGTGGCAGAGAGAGAGAGAGAGAGAGAGAGAGAGAGAGAGAGAGCTGCAAATACAGTTATTGATAGGTTATGAATGCATGCTCACACACATGCTGATCGAGTTCTGCTCATCCAGGAGTGGAGGACGTGCGAGGAGACACACATCAAGAATTGATTTACTATTAAAAGTATTTATTATTTTATCAATCACTTAAAACCAGTGTTAACTAAAAGCGTCCACAGCCCTGAAAAGAGGTCGCAATTAAGAGAATATTTAAGAAGTAAAATGTAAATATCAAAACAAGTACCAAAATTAAGGGTTTGCCAAATTAAATATGAATGTGTGATTCATCTAAGGAATTAATCTGATTCTGTATTTTATATATGTATATTTTGTTTTGTTTTTTATTCAATGATATTGTAATAAGAAGGGACTTTATGTTTTTGCACGGCACCTTTCATACATTGGGACGCAGTAACAGGCCCGACTCCTCCACAGGTGGTGCTGATGGGGCGTTCTGAGCAGAACCATCGAGTCCAGCTCAGCTCTGCACTTTGTCTTTTTAGATTTCCACCTCTCTCTCCTTCCTTTCATCATTGACGTGTTAGCCTTGAACCATTGTGCTGAGGGAGATGGGACACACACACACACACGCACACACACACACACACAGTTTGGCTTCAGGTTATAACATTTCCACCTTTCAGCTTTTGTTGGGCTTCACAGTCTTATCGGGTATCTTGGGTCAATTGTTCCAGAGTGCTGAGCTTTCACCGGGAACTCTTCCTCATGTCCAACTTTAAAAGAAAAACACACTTCTCAGAGTCGTGGATATAAGTTCCCATGTGCCAATGCAGCACAATAGAAATATATCCAATGAATTTAAGCTGCTGGCTTGAGCCAGAAGATGCTTATTATTATTATTATTATTATTATTACGGCCTTTAAATCTGTATTCCGCCCATAAAAGACGTATCATAATGCCGAGCGCTGCCGTGAAGCCTCTCCTCCATCCCGTCTCGACTCTGATCCGCTCGTCCTCAGTTCTCTGGCTACTCCCGTCGATGCCTCTCTGGGGGGCCGGCGGGCTCTCAGACCCGAGCGTCCGCATTAACACCGACTCAGAAGACTTTGCACTCGAGACGTATTTCTACTGAGCCGTGGAGAGAATCATCCCCTAGGATTGTGAGGCTGCTGCAGCCGTCGTGTTCGTTCTTCTCTCCCCTGGCGGGGCTGGGGCTTTGTAGAGGGGGGGGAGGAGGAGATGGATCCAAAAGAGAAGGAGAACGGAGGGCGACTGGATATTCTGGGACACTTCAGGACACGGCACTGCTGCCCGTTTCTCGCCATCACCATCGTCGTCGTTTCTTTCCCTGTTTTATGAGCTCCTTGAAGCGTGTGTTCATCATTAATCAATCAATCTATCGTAGGGCTAAAAATAGCGTCACGCATGGGGCATCATGTTGTGTTTTGATTGGAGTGGAGTCGGCTCACAATGGATCCTCAATGTGATGATCAGTGGCTAATTCACTGCTGACAATGTCAGAGACGCTTCAGACGCTGCAGTGGAGCATCCGAAGCTCTTCTAATTAGTGACAGCTGTGGATCAACACCCGGAGACGAGGATGGGAAGTGCACCGCCACTAACACTTTGGATTCAAGCCAATGGCAACGCACACACACACACACACACACACCATGGATGTATTATTGACAAGCCCTCGTAGGCTGCTCTGCCTCTTTGTTCTCTGGCACTACGATGACTCACTACTGCCTCTGGAAAAAAAAGTGGTGTTACAAGGAACTGCGGGCCTGGGCTCGGCTGTTAGCATGTTCATCATTCCAGTCAATAAGCAAATAGATGTGTGAGGAAAGTTTGGTGCAAGTAAAAGACTGCCTATAAGTCCACCTGCAGCAACACTGTAATATATATGTATATATTTATATATATATATTACAGTGTTGTATTGTTATATACATATATATAATACAGTATATATTATTATATATATATGAAAATATATATATATAATTATATATATATTATTTTTATTTTTATTATTTTTATATATATATATTACAGTGTTGTATTTTTATATATATATAATACACTATATATTATACATATATGAAAATAAATATATATATGAAAATATATATATAATGATATATGTTTTTATTATTATTATTATTATTATTATTTCTTTATATATATATACAAATACATATAGTATATATATTTTAATATATATATATATTTTCATATATATATATATTATTATATATATATATAATATACATATATATTATATATATATATATCTCCGACCGACCGTAGCTAGAGGTCCTCCATGTCAGCCACACATCTGGATCAGTTCTTCACACGTTCCCAGAGACATCGTCTTGTGTGGACGTGATGAGGCGGCCATTACCAAAAAAGTTCAAACACCTGAGGAGTCGTGATCTTGAAGCTCCTGCTGATGAAATATAATCTCTACATCTGTTCTCATGAACTATTCTGTAAATTATGTATCCCGAGAGTGGAGCTTTGTGATTGGACTCTTTTGATTGGCTGCTTCCTGCTGCAGTGTCAGAGTGGCGGCTGCTCCCTCCCTCTCTCTCTCCCCCTCTCTCTCTCTCTCTCTCTTCCTCGCTCTCTCTCCCCGTGGATAATCTTTTGAAAGTTTCTCTGCTGCCGGTCGACGACTCGAGGAGCTTCAAAGTAAATCCCTCAGTCTTCTCCTCGGAGCTCCGGCCGTCCCTGAGCTCGGTCTCGCAGGTTTTTCCTGTCGCTTGATGAAGACCTTGCATTCCATTTCATCAACCCTTCATCTCCGCTGTGCGTGGAGCACATGTTACCATCAACACGTGTTCATCTCTTCATGAGAACACTGATCTCAGAGCTGTTTCGGGGCTCTTGTGACAAAAAAAACATCAAAAAAAAGGAAAACGTAATATTTAACTTTTTTTCGTGTCATCTTTTCTTCATATACACTTTTAAAAATCTAAAAAAGAGAATGACCATGCGACTCATGTTAATCAGAAAGAACAAATAGGAGGAGAAGGAGCACGGAGAGATGAAGAGATGCTCATTAGAGCCTCTCGCGCTGCAGAGCCTCCGCCGTAACCTTTTCAAGCTTAAACATTTATTCCTGCAAGTAACATTTCATACCAATTACACCGAGGATGGAGTCATTTCCTCTCCTTTCCCCTCTCCTCTATCTCCTCTCCTCTAATTCTTTCGGATCTCCGTCTCCATCTCTTCATTCATCCAACCTCATTTGCTCCTTTTCTGCTCTGCATTTCCTCTCCCTCGTTTGTTTTCTTCCCACACTCCACCTTTCACCTGCTGTAGTTGCAGCACAGCGTCTGCTGTCAGCGAGCCCCCCCCCCCCCTCTCTCTCTCTCTATCCCCCCACCACCACCACCTTGTGGTCGTCGCAGAACCAACGCAATCAGACTCCCGGCATCCAGCTCTCGGCGCCCCGTCCTCCTGCAAGACGGCGATAGAAACGGGGCGGCGGCGTGTTTTTTGTGTTTTTTTCCCCCGGCGAGCGTTAATTACGTAACCCAATTATAGCGCCGCGGCGCCGAGCGGACGCGGAGAAGCTAAATTAAAAGTGATTGGCTTCGTTAGAATCGCCTGAAGAGCCGCACGCGGGGCCCTCGGAGGTCCTGGGACGTGGAGTTACTCCGGGCGGCGGGTCGTCGTCACGGTGACGCATAGGTGCTGCATATATTACCTCAAATACACGCTGGATGTGATCCAGCTCCACGCCTTCGCTTCTCTTCCTGTTGCTTTGCTGCTTCTGTTGTTTATTGGACAGAAAAGTCGTGAACACGGCGAGACGACGGCGAAAAGGTTGCCGGCCTCCTGCATTAGAGGGAAAGGTCACGGTCTGCACACCTCACCTACATGTCACCTGTGATGCATCCTTCATGAACACTCTGGGAAAACTCGGCTCTTTTCACTTGTCAGGGTGCCGAGCAGCCAAAGAGGCAAATGAAGCTGGTCAGGAAGACACTCAAGTTTATTTAGTTCTTCGGTTTTCTTTCCCCAAACAAAAGTGAGCTCATATATATATATATTGAGCTCGGTGAAGAGCGACTGCCACACTTTGCTGTGTATGTATATATATACATATATATATATATATATACATATATATATATATACATATATATATATATATGTATACACTACCGTTCAAAAGTTTGGGGTCACCCAGACAATTTTGTGTCTTCCATGAAAAATCACACTTTTATTTATCAAATGAATATAAAATGTAGTCAGGACATTGACAAGGTTAGAAATAATGATTAATATTTGAAGTATTAATTTTGTTCTTCAAACTTCAAGCTCAAAGGAAGGCCAGTTGTATAGCTTATATCACCATCATAACTGTTTTCAGCTGTGCTAACATAATTGCACAAGGGTTTTCTAATCAGACATTAGTCTTCTAAGGCGATGATCAAACACAATGTACCATTAGAACACTGGAGTGATCGTTGATGGTGGCTAGTGACTTTTCTTTGCTCCGTCCCGATGCGCGCAGACACTTGAGAGACGGAGATCGGAGTCGTGTTAACGCGACACTAGAGACAGAATGACATGCTGCTGGTTCGAGACGACCAACAACAGACGGATTGGAAGCTCATTCAACTAATTAATCCTGTAATTTAATTAACTGAGTTAACGCGTTATTTTTCACAGCACGAATATATATATGTATATATATATACCGCCCTATAAACCGAGACGCTATCTTTTAGTCCCAAAACCAAAAGAGATCCTTCGCTTCTCAAATTGCTGTTTTCCACTTCACGGCTCCGCTGCTCTCCACTTCCACTTCCACTTCCACTTCCACTTCCCACACACACAACTATACGGGGAATTTAGGATGTTTAACGATGTTTTTAAGTCACGGCAACAAAATATCTGTAACTTCTGAACCAATGAGTTCATCATCTTAACGATGTGGAGCCTCTCGGATCGGCTCTGCTTCCTCTCCTCTCTCCTCCTCTCCTCTCCTCCTCTCTCCTCCTCTCCTCTCCTCTCCTCTCTCCTCCTCTCTCCTTATCTCTCCTTATTCTCTCTCCTCTCTCCTTCTCTATCCTTCTCTCTCCTCATTCTCTCTCCTCCTCTCTCCTCTCCTCTCTCCTTCTCTCTCCTTCTCTCTCCTCCTCTCTCCTTCTCTCTCCTTCTCTCTCCTTCTCTCTCCTTATTCTCTCTCCTTCTTTCTCCTCCTCTCTCCTTCTCCCTCATCCTCTCTCCTTCTCTCTCCTCCTCTCTCCTTCTCTCTCCTCTCTCCTCCTCTCTCCTCCTCTCTCCTTCTCCTTCATTCTCTCTCCTCCTCTCTCTTCTCTCTCCTCCTCACTCCTTATTTCTCCTTATTTCTCCTTATCTCTCCTTCTCTTCATCCCAACATGTCTTCACCTCCCTGCCTCCTCTCTTCAGTCCACTCCTCCTCCATGAAGTAGTTGTAAACACATTCAGAGAGCCGTCTCCTCCTCGAGGTGTGAAGCAACACTGCCCCCTACAGGCTGGAGGGATTTGGGGGAAACTGGAGAAGACGTTCCTCCTAATTCATCCCACTTATATCTTTAAACGTTTTGAACGCAGTCGTCCCTGAACGGTCCCACTAATCACAGCAGACTGTGGACTCAACTCCTATCCTGAGTTCATGAGTCCTGTTTGCCTTCTGGCTCAGCAACCGGCTGCAGGGGCTCTTCTTGTATTTTATATTTCTCATATAAACACACTTATAAGTGTTCCTCTGTCTCTCTGATAACGAGTGTATATCTGTAATTCAGTGAGCAGACACAAAGTAGAAGATGCATCGATGTAAAATGAAGACGCACCTGTTTGTTGAGTCTTCCTGTAAGACCAGACCCGGGGCAGAATGCAGCTGCAGGTCCATCTGAACATAGAGAACAACTTATGTTTCTCTTGCATTCGTACAAGAAACAACAACGAAATCTTCTTTCAGTACTTTTAGGAATAAGCAGCCATGATTAAAGGAACTCCAGTCAGCTTCACCTTTACTTTATTCTCTCTATCTTCTCAGAACATTTGCACTATAAGGTACTTTCCAATGTTTTATATACATCAAAATACAACGCTGAATATATATATATATATATATATATATTACAGTGTTGTATTATATATATATATATTTATATTAAAATAAATATATATATATATATAATGAAATATATAATTGTATATTTATATATATTCATTTTATATCTTCATTTTATCATTTATTTATATATATATTTAATCTGCTATTTCTTTATATATATATATTAATTTTATTATTTCTTTATATATATATTTATATATATATATGTATTAATATATATTTATATATAATATATTTTTTATATATATATATACAGTATATATATATATATATATATATATTTATACACATAGCCTGGTTGAAGGCCAGATAGACTCTGTGATGAATAAGTGAACGATGCTCATTTGACAGTTTGAGTCTGCTGGATAGAGAACACACACAACCACACAGCCGAGGTACGTTACAATGTCCCGGTGTTGATCCTGTGAGTGTTGACTGAGCAGTGACAGTCATTTCTCTCCGTGTTTCTTCTTCTCTTCTTTTCTTATCCACCTCAAAAGAGTTGAGTCAGGTCTGATGTGCGTGGGCGTTCATCATCACCACATTCACTCCTCTGAGCCCCATCAGCAGGGCGTGATGACTTTGGAAAAGCATGCGTCACGTTTTACTAAATGTTCACATCACACACACCAACAGGATGGAGGAGGAAACCATGACAATCACTTTGAATATCAGAACTTGCAAAGTGCTGTCGACCTTCACGGCGAACACTTATTCTCTGAATTCTAATCTTTATTCGTGTTGCATGAATAAAAACATTTTTTCTGAAGTGCCAGACAGATGTTTCTCCGAGGTAGATGTATATTTTTTGCGAGGTGGCGCTGCAGTGCAATCACAAAACATCAGCATTTCCATTACTGCTGCATATAAATTACCATTCCCCCCCCCCCCCTCGCCCCATGAGGCCTCGCTGTAGACTTCACACGGACCCTCGGTCACCTGCAAGTCATTGATATGCAGCATTCAGGGAGGTTTCTGAGCTGCATACAGAGTTACATGCTGCATATAGAGTTATACTCCCTACAGTCGCCATCAGCAGCGCCACACACACACACACACACACACACACTCACACACACACTCACACACACACACACACACCCTCTCAGCCATGTGATTGGGCTGGAGTCTGTTATGATTTACTGCAGTGTAAAGTTATCAAGAGGCAAGGATGTGCCGAAGCATTTGATTCCTTGCATTTTGTTATATAATGAAAAATATGAATCGATAATAACATATTAAACAGTGAGATCATTTTTTTAATTATTATTACATTTTATTTAAACTGGTGAATCCCAGTGAGATTATAAATCTATTTTTCGAGAGTAACCTGGAGGAGACAGGCAGCAACATAAGAAACACAAACAAAAATACACAAGAAACACAATTAAACAGCGAGATCATTTATTTTTATTATTATTAAACCTTTATTTAAACATTTGAATCCCAGTGAGATTAAAAATCTCTTTTTCGATGGTGACCTGGAAAAGACAGACAGCAACACAAGAAACACACACAGTTTATCAGGGACACTACCTTAATTTACACATATTCTTGACCGATATGATGAAGATCCCTAAATCTGCACATATTCCACCGGTGACATCATCCTACAGTCGAAGGAGCAGAAACACACATTTATTCTGCGTCTGCAGATATTTGACGATGCAAAGAGAGCCTGGTGTTTTAAACGTGTGTAAAGTTTGACGTAGCTTATAGCTACACGCAGCATCGTCCCTGTGATCAGCTGCTGTCTGTCTGAAGACATCAAACAACGTGTTGTTTTTATTTCACTGTCTTTCAGTGATGCTCTTCCAGAAACCTGCGTGCCCCCTGCATTTGTATATATATATATATTTATATATATATATATATATATATATATAAAATATAAAATATATAATACTAAAAGAAATATATATATATTTTTTATTATGTTTTTATATATATTTATATATATTGCATATGCATATATATATATATGTATATATATAATTATATATATATATTATATATATTATATATTTATAATTATTTATTTTATATATATATATTATATATATTGATATATATTATACAGACATACAGTATATATATATATTTATATATATATATTTATATATATATATTTATATATATATATACATGACTTTGGTCAATGATCAGAAAGTAGCCGTTTGGATTCTTGATAAATCTGCGACGCTCTGTTGAACCAGAGCCGTCACATCCAATAACTGCTGTTACCGCCTCGAGGGACGTTAACTCCAGAGGACGGGCAAAAGTCACTAGAAGGTCCACTTGCTTCTATTTACATACTTTAAACTGATATCCACCCATTTAATGTTCAACTCCTCTGGAGTGCGTCCTCATCTTCATATTTATTTCCTTTTCATTCCAATGACAATCTGCCAGAAGGGCGTCTCCGGTGCTCTACGATGTCTGGAATAAATCAAATCTGGAAAAGGGCTAAAATAGCGTTGGGCTCTCGGGTTTATGGAGTCGGGGACGATGAGAAGTGGCGAAGCTATCCCGGGTTCAGACTCTGAAAGATTGGACTATAAATGTGCTGCATGATTAAGTAATGGATGGTTTTCAGGAACAGGAAGTGAGCATTTCCCAAATATTTCGTCAGAAGTCATGTGAAGCCTTCGTGTGAAGCGATCAGACTCTAAAACAAGAGACAAAAAGAAGCGTGGCCGGGAAACGACGCCTCCCTCCATCTTCCAGAGCGTGGAGACAGAGAGACGGCAACAGGAGTACTCTGATGGAATAACGGCATGAGATGATGATGAATGGCCTTCCTCGTGGGAGGAGAGGGGGAGGAGATATCAGGGGAGGAGTGTGAGGGAGTGATGAAGCAGCGAGTTTAAAGAGGAGAAACTAAAACCAACAGTCAATGAAGAAAAGAGGAACAGAGTCGAGAAAGAAACGTCATATTCACGCCCACAGAACGAGACGGGAGTCTTCATCAGGACGAAGAAGAGAGGAGAAGCTACGTCAGAGGAGCGAGTTCACACGACTCCCAAAGAGTTCATTTACTCCTCTTATGGGTTGGACCATGAAGTTCAGGGTAGAGGTCCAGAATACACTTTTTACAATATGTTCTGAACACTTCGACCACTAAATTAGAGAATCTGAAGATGAAATATTTAATAATATTATAAGTAAGTCAGGAAGTAATTTATTTTCCATAAGTACATACATAACGTGTACATACTGACAGACATTAACAACAGAACAAATGTACGAAAGACCGAGGTCTGTAGGCTCTGTAGGCTCCTCTAATAATAACTTTATTTATATAGCACCTTTAAAAACAAATTTTACAAAGTGCTCTACCGAGAGTCAAGGCAAAATAAATAGAATAGTAAGAAACAAATATAACATTTAAATATATATATATATATATTAAAATGTATATATATTAAAATTAAATTAAAATGATTATCATTAAGAATGATTATCATTCAAGACACCCCTGAATAAACAGAACAAATATCCAACATGTGTTCATTTAAAGCCTCTTCTAGCCTCCATCTCTATAAACAAAGCACTCCAGAGTCTCTGTGTCATGATGAAACAAAAGCCAGAGTGGAACCTTCATCATGTGTGTTCACCGTGTCAACCAATCAGGGAAGAGGAGCTCTGAGTCACATGTGAGTCATGATAACTCAGAGCACTAGTCAAATAAATAAGCAGTAGTAACTCAGTGTCCTCGGCTGCAGGGAGGCGGAGTGAGAGACTCTAGTGATACCTGAAGGCCCCTGGTGCTCTTCTTGGCCTGGAGGCCACTCAAAAGTCTCAGTTTTTCAGAATAAAAGCCTAAACTTTTATTGAAAGCCGTCTCTCCAGTAACGTCGTTCTCGGTCGCTGGTTTGAAAATAAGAAAGAAAGAAGTTCAGAGCAACGTTCTGCAGGAAGTAGACCGACTTTAATTAAACCCCAGAAACGGGGAAAAGCTTCTTGTTTTTCTTAATTTGTTAATCTCGAGGCGCCGCGTGAACGTCGCAAATTATTTCGTTAGCGGCGACACGACTCGCCTCGTAATTCTTGATTTACCTCGCCGGTAATAAGCAACGAGCTCCGAACCTCGACTTCTGCTTCTCTCTCCGTCTCCTGTGAGAAGAGGACCAGGCTGTGTGGTGTAGTGTAGCCTGGGTGGAGCAATGAGACGGAGCTGGGTGGTGCAATGAGACGGAGCTGGGTGGTGCAATGAGACGGAGCTGGGTGGAGCAATGAGACGGAGCTGGGTGGAGCAATGAGACGGAGCTGGGTGGTGCAATGAGACGGAGCTGGGTGGTGCAATGAGATGGAGCTGGGTGGTGCAATGAGACGGAGCTGGGTGGTGTATGAGACGAAGCTGTGTGGTGCAATGAGACAGAGCTGGGTGGTGCAATGAGACGGAGCTGGGTGGTGCAATGAGACGGAGCTGGGTGGTGCAATGAGATGGAGCTGGGTGGTGTATGAGACGAAGCTGTGTGGAGCAATGAGACGGAGCTGGGTGATGCAATGAGACGGAGCTGGGTGGTGCAATGAGACGGAGCTGGGTGGTGCAATGAGATGGAGCTGGGTGATGCAATGAGACGGA
Source organism: Pseudoliparis swirei (assembly GCF_029220125.1). NCBI lineage: Eukaryota > Metazoa > Chordata > Actinopteri > Perciformes > Liparidae > Pseudoliparis > Pseudoliparis swirei. The sequence goes on from NC_079390.1 coordinate 676,930, forward strand.
GCTGGGTGGTGCAATGAGACGGAGCTGGGTGGTGTATGAGACGAAGCTGTGTGGTGCAATGAGACAGAGCTGGGTGGTGTATGAGACGGAGCTGGGTGGTGCAATGAGATGGAGCTGGGTGGTGCAATGAGACAGAGCTGGGTGGTGTATGAGACGGAGCTGTGTGGTGCAATGAGATGGAGCTGGGTGGTGCAATGAGACAGAGCTGGGTGGTGCAATGAGACGGAGCTGGGTGGTGCAATGAGACAGAGCTGGGTGGTGCAATGAGACGGAGCAGGGTGGTGCAATGAGACAGAGCTGGGTGGTGTATGAGACGGAGCTGGGTGGTGCAATGAGATGGAGCTGGGTGGTGCAATGAGACAGAGCTGGGTGGTGCAATGAGACGGAGCTGTGTGGTGCAATGAGATGGAGCTGGGTGGTGCAATGAGACAGAGCTGGGTGGTGCAATGAGACGGAGCTGGGTGGTGCAATGAGACAGAGCTGGGTGGTGCAATGAGACGGAGATGGGTGGTGCAATGAGACGGAGCTGGGTGGTGCAATGAGATGGAGCTGGGTGGTGTAATGAGACGGAGCTGGGTGGTGCAATGAGACGGAGCTGGGTGATGCAATGAGATGGAGCTGGGTGGTGCAATGAGACGGAGCTGGGTGGTGCAATGAGACAGAGCTGGGTGGTGCAATGAGACGGAGCTGGGTGGTGCAATGAGACAGAGCTGGGTGGTGCAATGAGACGGAGCTGGGTGGTGCAATGAGACAGAGCTGGGTGGTGCAATGAGATGGAGCTGGGTGGTGCAATGAGACGGAGCTGGGTGGTGCAATGAGACGGAGCTGGGTGGTGTATGAGACAGAGCTGGGTGGTGCAATGAGATGGAGCTGGGTGGTGTATGAGACAGAGCTGGGTGATGCAATGAGATGGAGCTGGGTGGTGCAATGAGATGGAGCTGGGTGGTGCAATGAGATGGAGCTGGGTGGTGCAATGAGATGGAGCTGGGTGGTGCAATGAGACAGAGCTGGGTGGTGTATGAGACGGAGCTGGGTGGTGCAATGAGACGGAGCTGGGTGGTGCAATGAGACGGAGCTGGGTGGTGCAATGAGATGGAGCTGGGTGGTGCAATGAGACGGAGCTGGGTGGTGCAATGAGATGGAGCTGGGTGGTGTAATGAGACGGAGCTGGGTGGTGCAATGAGACGGAGCTGGGTGATGCAATGAGATGGAGCTGGGTGGTGCAATGAGATGGAGCTGGGTGGTGCAATGAGACGGAGCTGGGTGGTGCAATGAGACGGAGCTGGGTGGTGCAATGAGACGGAGCTGGGTGGTGCAATGAGACAGAGCTGGGTGGTGCAATGAGACGGAGCTGGGTGGTGCAATGAGACGGAGCTGGGTGGTGCAATGAGACGGAGCTGGGTGGTGCAATGAGACAGAGCTGGGTGGTGCAATGAGACAGAGCTGGGTGGTGTATGAGACAGAGCTGGGTGGTGCAATGAGATGGAGCTGGGTGGTGTATGAGACAGAGCTGGGTGATGCAATGAGATGGAGCTGGGTGGTGCAATGAGATGGAGCTGGGTGGTGCAATGAGATGGAGCTGGGTGGTGCAATGAGACGGAGCAGGGTGGTGCAATGAGACAGAGCTGGGTGGTGTATGAGACGGAGCTGGGTGGTGCAATGAGATGGAGCTGGGTGGTGCAATGAGACAGAGCTGGGTGGTGTATGAGACGGAGCTGTGTGGTGCAATGAGATGGAGCTGGGTGGTGCAATGAGACAGAGCTGGGTGGTGCAATGAGACGGAGCTGGGTGGTGCAATGAGACGGAGCTGGGTGGTGCAATGAGACGGAGCTGGGTGGTGCAATGAGACGGAGCTGGGTGGTGCAATGAGATGGAGCTGGGTGGTGTAATGAGACGGAGCTGGGTGGTGCAATGAGACGGAGCTGGGTGGTGCAATGAGACGGAGCTGGGTGATGCAATGAGATGGAGCTGGGTGGTGCAATGAGATGGAGCTGGGTGGTGCAATGAGACGGAGCTGGGTGGTGCAATGAGACGGAGCTGGGTGGTGCAATGAGACGGAGCTGGGTGGTGCAATGAGATGGAGCTGGGTGGTGTAATGAGACGGAGCTGGGTGGTGCAATGAGACAGAGCTGGGTGATGCAATGAGATGGAGCTGGGTGGTGCAATGAGATGGAGCTGGGTGGTGCAATGAGACAGAGCTGGGTGGTGCAATGAGACGGAGCTGGGTGGTGCAATGAGACGGAGCTGGGTGGTGCAATGAGACGGAGCTGGGTGGTGCAATGAGATGGAGCTGGGTGGTGTAATGAGACGGAGCTGGGTGGTGCAATGAGATGGAGCTGGGTGGTGCAATGATTGATTGATTGATTGATTGATTGATATACCACAATGAGATGGAGCTGGGTGATGCAATGAGATGGAGCTGGGTGGTGCAATGAGATGGAGCTGGGTGGTGCAATGAGACGGAGCTGGGTGGTGCAATGAGACGGAGCTGGGTGGTGCAATGAGACAGAGCTGGGTGGTGCAATGAGACGGAGCTGGGTGGTGCAATGAGACGGAGCTGCAGCGACATGTTACATCATTGCAGCGGCACTCAAAGCAGCGGGAAAGAAATTATTTATTATTTCAGCTTTGGAGCGAAATATTTGATCCAACTATGAGATTTACTTTCAGCGACTTCTGCAGCTCCATCGGGTCTCCAGGAGTTCACGGCGGGTCATGTGACGGCTCAGGAGTTCACGACGGGTCAGCGGGTCGTGGTGATGAGGTGCAATATTTTAAATATCTACTGGTAATATTCCTTTGATTCTGAACAGATGAATGCAAAAAAACTACTTTTTGTTCAAATCAGCCTTCAGATGCATGTTTTTAATCATCTTTCTTTTTGAATCAAGAGGATGAAGGTTAAGCTCCAGTATGTGTGCTCAGTATTAAATTTGTTATGCGTGAGTCATATTTAAAAAAGGTCTGACGCAGGAATATTTTTGCAAGATAGTAAATACCGCCACCTTAATGTTTGGTTATGAGCTTTACTTTATAGATTAGACACCTGTCTTAAAAAAGCATTATCATAGACGTGATATTACAAGCTAATGCATGAGGTGAGGGCTAATGAGTCTAACGAGGACCTCAGATTGGTACCGCCCCCCCCCCCCCCCCCCCCCGGGTCCCCCTGCACATCAGCACCCCGGGTATATATATATAATGTATATATATATATAAATATATATATATAATGAATATGCTATATATATATATATGTATATATATATGTTATATATATGTATTAATCTATATTATATTTAAATTATATATATTATATCTATATAGATATCTATAAATATATATATATATATAATATATGCTATATATAATTTGTTATTTACATATATCAATCTATCTATCTATATATAATATATGGATAGATAGATAGATAAATAGTAAATATCAAAACCTATTGACCCAACATATATAATTATTAAGGAAATGGTTCTTTAAAGAACCCTAGCTTGAAAGGTTCTTTGTGGAACCAGATATGGTTCTCCTATGGCGTCACTCTGAAGAACCCTGTCGGTTCCAGATGCTCCTCCAACCAGGAAATATAATGGATTACTGCTGCAGGAAGAATACATAAATTGATTTAAATAAGTGTGATTTGAATAAGCACAGCCACAGGAGGAGCTTAAAAAGCACTTTCATGCCAAATTTGGATAAACACCAATGGAATGATGTCATTTTTTATTTATGTATTGCTCAGTTTTCAATACAATTACACTTAAAATGGAAAATAAAATACAAACACGAGAAACATTTAAAAGTGAAAGAAATGTTTGAAGATAGAAATTATAAATAGTATAGGAAGAAGTATTTGGGAAGAAAAAGGAGAGAAACTTAAAAAGTAAGAGAAGAAATGTATGTAAGACATTAAAGACAAATTAAAGTAAAATAAAAAAAGAGCTGATTATTATTTTGGGAGTGTCATATTCTTTAGGAAGTGAGCTGTAATAAATTAAACTTTGCAGCAGTGCCATCCAGGCGGATAATAGTATTTTTTCCCTGAGATAATTATTCAAGGTGTGTTGTGATGGAAGTAAATAAAGATGCATTAAAATCCAATAAATGAGCCATAAACACAATTTATATATATATTTATACATGTTTATCTATAATATATATATACGTGTATATATATACATATATACTGTATGTATATATACACAGTAAATATATATATAAAGTATATATATATATACATATATATATATTTACATATATATATATACACACTATATATACAGTATATATATATCTTTTTTTATATATATATATAGTATATATACATATATGTATATATACATATATATATACAGTATATATATAAATATATACTGTATATATATACACATATGTTTTATTGTATATATACTTTATATATACATATACAGTAGATATATATACTGTATATATACTGTATGTATATATATATGTATATATATAAGTATAGAAATATATATAAATATATATATATTCCATTCTGCCTCCTGCTCAAAGCTCAGTGTCCTCTCTTCCTCGTCTTCACTCTCTGGAGCCTCAGACTCACTCTTCTCACTCCTGTCTCACTTTAATTGGTCTCCCGTCAGATGGATCGTCAAACCGAAAGTCTTCAGCTCCTCCGTCTGCGGGGGAAACGGTGGCAGCTCTCCATCTCTTCCTCCGGACCGATCGATAGACTTCAAACCTGCAGTTTGACCCCAGAGCAGGGGTGTCCAAACTTTTTGCAATGAGGGCCAATTGTGATAAAGTCAAGATGCCCGAGGGCCAATAGTTCATTTAAACATTTTTTTAAACCACAAAAGTTACATGAATATAGACTGTTATAAAACAATGTATTTTAACTGTCACAATTACTTTTATTTTGTAAATGACAATGTAACCACATATAATAGAACCAAGTCTGCCTTTCATTCAGTCAGATAACAATGAAAACGCTGTATATAGAATACCTTACATTTCTATGAGTTACATAACGTTGCTTAATGAACATTTTAAACAGGAGTTATCAAGCTCCTCTTTTATGCAAAGTGGTCTGTTATCATTACACTGACAAACTAATTAATTTTGCCCTTATCTTTTACTAGATCTTTTCAGAAACACAATAGTTTGTCACATCTACAGGTTTTTCACTGTTAATGACATATGTTACCGTTCAACACACTTCACATTTAGCTTATTGTGGCTGCAATTAACCTGTTTTGCACTGAATACCTTTTCAAGATAATATCAATAAAGTGCAACCTGTGACAAATTAAACCAAATAAGATCAAGAATTTGGGCATAAAGAGTTTTACTGAGTGTTAGTTACACTGCATATATTTTCAAAATAACAAAAACACGCAACCTTTGAAAAACAAAACAAGTGCAGATATGTTTGAGTCATCACGTTTTACTCCGTGTGATGAAATGGGCTTTCCACTACACCTCTTTTTAAAACGGGGTTGCAGGCTTGATACGGCCACTCTCAATAATGCTCAATGTTGAGCTCTTGTTTTGAAGGGCAACAGCTGGAACGCTGAGGTAACACCTGGCAAATCGCCAATAATCTAGTCTGTCGCGCATGCGCAGCGTAACCGGTTAACGCTGTAACGTACACATTTACACGCAAGTAGGCGACAGACATTTCGCTCTTTATTTATGAATGACTTAGTTTTATGTCCGTGTAGTTTGTAATATGTGAAGTTCTCAAACAAGGTCTTGAAATAAAAGAATCTGCATTCCCCCTCGCGCCCCACCTCGTCTCTGCTCTTGAACCCGGAGCAGAGAGCGACTCTGAGACGACTTGTCTTCACCATCGTGGGAACGCAGAGGTGTCGGTTTGCTGTTCCCGCGACATATTGGACGCTCTCTGCCGGCTGGTTGGAGTGCGCTCACCTGTCTGTGCGCACCTGTCTGTGCGCATGGGGGCGGAGCTCCGCCGCGATACCGAGAGCCAGGAGAAGTGTGAACGCCACCACGTAGAGACAGAAATGACATGCCGCTGTGTCGATACGATCAATAATATACGACCGTTTAGTTGAATAAAACAACCTGACATTACTTATGTTGTAATCTGGCGCTATAGAGAACATGTCAGTGGGGCGGACCCCCACCCTGTTCTCATGGTATGGGAAACACTCGTAACTCCCACCGCTCCTGAATGCGGCGGCCCTCACTGTCAACCTTTCTCCTTTTTTTTGCCGTCGCCATGGCAAATAGGTTTCGAGAAGGGTTCACGCCACGGATGCAGAGCCAGATACATTAGAAAGGAGGAATTACGTCTTTCAAGTTTTTATGATTTATTTATTCTGACAGATCTGGCGGGCCACAAATAACACATTATATGACCGATGTCGCGGGCCATATGAAATCTGACCGCGGGCCACCATTGGCTCGCGGGCCGGACTTTGGACACCCCTGCCCCAGAGGAACGACTCCGGCCCGGACGTCAACAAACACGCTTCTTTTCCTCTTGTTGACGAAGCCATCAGAGCTCAGCATCGACCCATCATCTCAAACAAATACATCCATTACACCATGAGTGCAGACGTCCTGTCGGTATTATATCTCTACTCATTCTAATAATAATAATAATTTAGACTTCTATAGCGCTTTTCTAGGTACACAAAGATGCTTTACAGGTGATAAGAGACAAACAGAACCAAACAAAAAGAAAGCAGACCAAACAAACAAACGGGACATATGGTAACAACAAGAAAGGAAAGATGATGCAGGAGTCAGGAGACAGGAGACATGAGGTCAGGAGACAGGAATCAGGATGCAGGAGACACGAGACAGGAGGCAGGAGACGGAGGTCAGGAGGCAGAGGTCAGGAATCAGGAGACACAAGACAGGAGACGGAGGTCAGGAGGCAGGAGACAGAGGTCAGGAGGCAGAGGTCAGGAGGCAGGAATCAGGAGACACAAGACAGGAGGCAGGAGACGGAGGTCAGGAGGCAGGAATCAGGAGACACAAGACAGGAGGCAGGAGACGGAGGTCAGGAGGCAGGAGACACAAGACAGGAGGCAGGAGGCAGGAGACAGAGGTCAGGAGGCAGGAGACATGAGGCAGGAGACACAAGACAGGAGACACAAGACAGGAGGCAGGAGACAGAGGTCAGGAGGCAGGAATCAGGATGCAGGAGACACAAGACAGGAGGCAGGAGACAGAGGTCACGAGGCAGGAGACATGAGGCAGGAGACACAAGACAGGAGACACAAGACAGGAGGCAGGAGACAGAGGTCAGGAGGCAGGAATCAGGATGCAGGAGACACAAGACAGGAGGCAGGAGACAGAGGGGAGGAGGCAGGAGGCAGAGGTCAGGATCACCTGAGCCCGGATCACCTCAACCTGGATCACCTGAGCCCGGAAAGTTGGAATCGACTCATCTTCATTTTTTAACTTGTGTAAAAGTTCAGTAAATGTTGTGTGATGCAAGGTTTGGACCCAAACGCAGCAGGCAGAGTGCTCAGAAAACACAGGCTTTATTATTAAAGATCTAACAGGAACAAAGACACGAACCAGAGGAACACAAACGAACAGACCCAGAACAAGCAGAAAGACACAAGCTAAATACACTGGAGAAACGAGACACAGGTGGAAACGATCAGGGCGTGGCTGGGGACGATCAGGAACGCAACAGAACAAGCGCAGGGAAACAGGAAACGAGACAGGGACTTCAAAACAAAACAGGAAACACTCAAAATCATAACAGTACATTATTTTCTGCTCTATTAATCTGATGACATCATCAGTGGGAACACAAACAAACACAAACTAAGGAGGTCTCTTCCAGTTGAAGTGGAATGTGTGTGTTACTGGACACTTCTTCACACACTCATTAAAATTGAAATGGACCCAGATAACAATCCGTCCTTTACTCCTCCAACACTTCCTCTCACACACCCCAAACAAACAACTTTTATAACTTTTTTAAATGTTGTCTTGTTTCTCTCTGAAGTCGTTTAATTAGTTTCGTATTTTTAATATGCATTCATTCTAGTCTAGTTGTCAGAATACATAATATTAATATATTATTAATGTATGTTATTCCTGAATGTGTGGATTAGATGCTGAGCTGTTCCTCTCCAGTAAAGTAGATCAGATGAACTTGATAATTCAAACTGTATTTATACATCATGTGTGTTGTGTTTACTTAAATTCAAACACTTGAGTTATAGCACAAATCTGTGATTATTTTGTTATTTACAGTAAAATAATATATATATATATATATATATATACATATTTCAGTGTCTTTTTGTGTTAGAAAAGCGCTATAGAAATCTAAATTAGTATTATTATTATTATATATATGTATATATATACATATTTAAGCATCTTTTTGTACTGTAAATCTAAATTATTATTATTATTATTATTATCATCACGGACTGTGAGTTCTGCTGCAGATGTTTGGATTATTTTCAAGCGGCAGTCAAACCGTCGATTAAACAGCGACGGCCCTCGTGTGGACGACATGTCGTTGATCTCATTAACACACACACACACACACACATGAAGGCGAGCCCACACACATGGAGGCGAGCCCACACACACACACACACACACACGCACACACACACACACATGGAGGCGAGCCCACACACTCCGTGTCAGTCGATGGTAAGTAAACAGCAGTAATGATGTTCCGCGGCGGTGGCGTTTCCTCCGTGTCCTCCGAACGCTCCTCCGACAGCCGTTTGGATTAATTGGACTCGTGAACATCGAACCGGTCGTCATGACGTCACAGAGGGGAAATAAAACGGTTTTAAAGCTTCGGCCCAAATGCCTCTGTGTATGTGTGCTCTATGCTCTTCTATGCTCTATGCTCTCTGCTCTATACTCTCTGCTCTATGCTCTCTGCTCATCCTATGCTCTATGCCTCTGCCCCATCCTCTGCTCTATGCCTCTGCCATACCTCGGCTCCATGCCCATCCTCTGCCTATGCTCCATGCTCATACCTCTGCCCATCCTCCATCCTCTATGCTCCATCCTCTGCTCCATGCCTCTGCCCATGCCTGGGCCTCTGCTCCATACCTCTGCCCATGCCCATACCTCGGCCCATGCTCCATCCTTTATGCTCATGCTCATACCTCTGCCCATGCCCATGCCCATCCTCTATGCCTCTGCTCCATACTCGGCCCATGCCCATCCTCTGCTCTATACTCTATGCCCATGCCTGGGCCTCTGCCCATGCCCATGCCTCTGCTCACACCTCTGCCCATACCTCGGCCCATACCTGCCTCTGCCTCATCCTCTGCTCCATCCTCCTGGCCCATGATATATACCTATGCTCCATCCCTCTGCTCATACCTCTGCCCATGCTCCATCCTCTCTGCTCATCCTCTATGCTCTATCCTCTCTGCTCTATGCTCTACACTCTGCTCATACCTCGGCCCATACCTGCTCTATGCTCATCCTCTCCGCCCATCCTCCTCGGCTCTATGCTCCATCCCTCCGCCCATCCTCTATGCTCTATGCTCATCCTCTGCCCATCCTCTATGCTCTATGCTCTATCCTCTATGTTCTATCCTCTCGGCTCTATGCTCTATCCTCTCTGCTCTATCCTCTATGCTCTATGCTCTATCCTCTCTGCTCTATGCTCTATCCTCTCTGCTCTATCCTCTCGGCTCTATGCTCTATGCTCTATAGATAGATAGATAGATAGATAGATATATACTTTATTAATCCCCAAGGGGAAATTTGTCGTGACAGTAGCAGCAACACACAAGAATAAAAACAAAACACAAAATATAAGAAACAGGGATGAAAGATATAGAAGTATACAAGTAAAATAAAAGTAAAATACAAACTAAATATATATGTAAATAAATATACAACACACATGCATACACAACACTGACAGATCAAATACAAAAATATTAAATATAGACAGAGTGCAAAAAGCAAAGTGTGTGTATGAGTGCAGAGCAAATGAAATGAAATGTGTGTGTATGTGTGTAGTGCAAACAAATGAGATGTGTGAAGTGCAGATCAACACTATGATCTGGCAAGAGGTGAACTGTTATAGAGCCTCATAGCCGCCGGCAGGAATGTTCTCCTGTATCTGTCCTTGTGGCAGCGGAGCGTGAGGAGACGTCTGGAGAAAGTCCTCCTCTGTCCCTGTAGGAGGTGGTGGAGAGGGTGGTCCGGGTGGTCCGGGTTGTCCAATATGGACACAAGTTTCTTCAACGTCCTCCTCTCCACCACCTATCCTCTCTGCTCTATCCTCTATGCTCTATGCTCTATCCTCTCTGCTCTATCCTCTATGCTCTATGCTCTATCCTCTCTGCTCTATCCTCTATGCTCTATGCTCTATCCTCTCTGCTCTATCCTCTATGCCTATGCTCCATCCTCTCTGCCTATCCTCTCGGCCTCATGCTCCATCCTCTCTGCTCTATCCTCTATGCTCTATGCCTCATCCTCTGCCCCATCCTCTCGGCTCCATGCTCATGCCTCATCCTCTGCTCTATCCTCTCGGCTCTATGCTCTATGCTCTATCCTCTCTGCTCTATCCTCTATGCTCTATGCTCTATCCTCTCTGCTCTATCCTCTCGGCTCTATGCTCTATGCTCTATCCTCTCTGCTCTATCCTCTATGCTCTATGCTCTATCCTCTATGCTCTATCCTCTCTGCTCTATCCTCTCGGCTCTATGCTCTATGCTCTATCCTCTCTGCTCTATCCTCTATGCTCTATGCTCTATCCTCTCTGCTCTATCCTCTATGCTCTGGGCTCCCTGCATGCAGCGTTATCTCTTCTGGGGGTTGAAGAACTGCAAGCTGGTGGTTTCGTCCATCTCTTTTATCTCGTGTGAAGAACTTTGCAGCCCTGCACTTCTCAAGTCCGTCTCAAGGTCACGGGGAGGCAGTCAATAAAGGAGTCTCCTCTGGAGGGATGCTGCTCACACTCAGCTCCGCTCTGTGTCTGCAGCATTCACTCATGTTATCTGGTTTTATTTAACTTGGAGAACTTTAAGATGATAATCAGCTCCAAATAAAAAACAAAATGAAACAATCAGTTGGTACTGGAGGTGTCTCAGTGAAGTATAAACCTCAGAGCTCCTCAAGGAGCTGATGTCATACACATGTGTTGTTCTCTGGCTCCAGGTTCTCTCCGTGTCTCACACAGCATCCCTTCAGAAGATACACAACGTGTCAACATAAAACACACACACACACACACACTCCATGCATGTTCACAAGAGTTGCTAGAAGCCCAAACAGGCACGCGCTCAGATGCTAACATGACTTGCTTTTAAGCAGTTATGTTTACTGTACCTGCCCACACACACACACACATGTGAATCTGCCCTCTGGTGCGTGATGGCGTGGTGCACATCAGAGCACGGGACGGCACATGTAGCGTGTTGTTGCATGTTCGGCACACATGAGCACCGAGGCGTGACTTTGTTGTGTTAAACACGACAACCGGACTAACACGGGGCTCCTGAGGCGGAGGAGAGCTTCACTTTCATCTCGGCTTGGCTCAACATCTCAGATCTGTCTGTCTGGACAGATCTCAGATCAGATATGTGTCAGTCTTTCAAATAGTGTCGTGTGTGTGTGCTCAATAAAAGACACACATTCATTTAATGTCAGTTCTTCAGCCCGTCAGACGTTGTTTGTGTGTGTGCACACAGAGTGGTAGTCATGCTGTGTGATGCAGGTGTGTGTGTGTGTGTGTGTGTGTGTGTGTGTGTGTGTGTGTGTGTGTGTGTGTGTGTGTGTGTTTGTGTGTGTGTGTGTGTGTTAGTTCACTCGGTATACCTGCTCACCTGTGGTACCCCATCTATCAGCTCCTTAATTTGATCTGACGGCGTTCCTCCGGCCTCAGACCTCAGTGTGATTCTGTTGTCTGGCACCAAGTAATGAAAACACATAAAGCTCTCATTACCTGCCAGTGGCTGTGGGGCTGACACACACACACACACACACACACATGTACGTACACACAACCCGAGATGCACACGCGTGAGCCTGAGGCGTGCTGCAGTTTAAATTACTCGGCTGTCACCGGGACCTGATTGATGGCTCCTTCTCTCATGGTGCTATATGATAAAGGTGGTATTTATAATAAAGGTGGTATGTAAGATAAAGGTATGATAAAGGTGGTATTTATCATTAAGGTGTTATGTATGATTAAGGTGGTATGCATGATAAAGGTGGTATTTATAATAAAGGTGGTATGTATGATAAAGGTATGATAAAGGTGGTATTTATAATTAAGGTGGTATGTAGGATAAAGTTAGTATGTATGATAAAGGTGGTTTGTAGGATAAAGTAGGTATGTATGATAAAGGTATGATAAAGGTGGTATGTATAATAAAGGTGGTATGTATGATAAAGATGGTGTTTATGATAAAGGTGGTATGTATGATAAAGGTGGTATGTATAATAAAGGTGGTATGTATGATAAAGATGGTGTTTATGATAAAGGTGGTATTTATAATAAAGGTGGTATGTATGATAAAGGTGGTATTTATAATAAAGGTGGTATTAATAATAAAGGTGGTATGTATGATAAAGGTGGTATGTGTGATAAAGATGGTGTTTATGATAAAGGTGGTATTTATAATATAGGTGGTATGTATGATAAAGGTGGTATTTATAATAAAGGTGGTATGTATGATAAAGGTGGTATTTATAATAAAGGTGGTATTTATAATAAAGGTGGTATGTATGATAAAGGTGGTATTTATAATAAAGGTGGTATTTATAATAAAGGTAGTATTTATAATAAAGGTGGTATTAATAATAAAGGTGGTATTTATGATAAAGGTGGTAGTCATGATAAAGGTGGTTTGTACGATAAAGGTGGTATTTATAATAAAGGTAGTATTTATAATAAAGGTGGTATTTATAATAAAGGTAGTATTTATAATAAAGGTGGTATTAATAATAAAGGTGGTATTTATGATAAAGGTTGTATTCATGATAAAGGTGGTTTGTGTGATAAAGGTGGTATGTATGATAAAGGTGGTATGTGTGATAAAGGTGGTATTTATAATAAAGGTAGTATTTATAATAAAGGTGGTATTTGTGATAAAGGTAGTATTTATAATAAAGGTGGTATGTATGATAAAGGTGGTTTGTAGGATAAAGTAGGTATGTATGATAAAGGTATGATAAAGGTGGTATTTATAATAAAGGTGGTATTTATGATAAAGGTGGTATGTATAATAAAGGTGGTATGTATGATAAAGGTGGTATGTATAATAAAGGTGGTATGTATGATAAAGATGGTGTTTATGATAAAGGTGGTATTTATAATATAGGTCGTATGTATGATAAAGGTGGTATTTATAATAAAGGTGGTATGTATGATAAAGGTGGTATTTATAATAAAGGTGGTATTAATAATAAAGGTGGTATGTATGATAAAGGTGGTATGTGTGATAAAGATGGTGTTTATGATAAAGGTGGTATTTATAATATAGGTGGTATGTATGATAAAGGTGGTATTTATAATAAAGGTGGTATGTATGATAAAGGTGGTATTTATAATAAAGGTGGTATTTATAATAAAGGTGGTATGTATGATAAAGGTGGTATTTATAATAAAGGTGGTATTTATAATAAAGGTGGTATTAATAATAAAGGTGGTATTTATGATAAAGGTGGTAGTCATGATAAAGGTGGTTTGTACGATAAAGGTGGTATTTATAATAAAGGTAGTATTTATAATAAAGGTGGTATTTATAATAAAGGTAGTATTTATAATAAAGGTGGTATTAATAATAAAGGTGGTATTTATGATAAAGGTTGTATTCATGATAAAGGTGGTTTGTATGATAAAGGTGGTATTTATAATAAAGGTGGTATTTATAATAAAGGTAGTATTTATAATAAAGGTGGTATTAATAATAAAGGTGGTATTTATGATAAAGGTGGTAGTCATGATAAAGGTGGTTTGTATGATAAAGGTATGTATGATAAGGTGGTATTTTTCGTGTGATTCCTTCGTGGCCGTGTTCGGGTGGGAGGGCGACCTGATCTGGTTTGAGATACAGTTTCACAAATATACAGATATACAGGAATGTTAATTGAAATGTTCTTGATCTATTTTGTGAATACACGCTACTGTACTGCTCCATTTGAATATTTATAATTCCATATTGCTCTTATTCACACCAGAAGAGCCACTGTCCTCTATTATGACCATTGTGTCGGACCAGCTTCAGTTTAATTAACTTAACAATAAAACCTTCACAGCGGTCGTTGTGAAAGAGGAACTGTTGAGCCTGAACCGTCACCTTCTTTTTTAATCTTGACTTTTTACTTTTGGTCTATTGGAAAAACCCAATCGTGACAATGTTGGTGTGGGTTATTAATCTTCACATGGAAATGATGAAACACACACACACACACACATCTACACACACACACACACATTCCATTCCACTAGCATCGTCCCTGTGTGGCCCGGCTCAGTGATGTCACTAATATGATTCCATGAAGGACCCTCGGGGAACGGAGATGCTGTGTTTGAAATTAAATCACTCAGAAGAGAAAGCAGAGAAGCTCTGGAGGAGAAATTGGATTTATTGGAAAGAGATAAAAGCAACGAGAGTGGTGGAGTAGAAAGGAAGGAGAGGAGGAGGAGGCAGATACAATAACAGAGGACAGTAGAGACGGTGGATGTTGGTCTAACTGGTGAAGAAGTGCATTACTCCTGTGGAGGAGTCAGGGCGGAGCTGGAGGACATGTAAACACCGGAGAGCCGTGAGGAGGTGAGGAGGGTCATCATCGGCCTTCATGTAACACGTAAACAACAACAGAGAAAGAAACGGCAACGACAATCGTGGAGGAAAGTGATTAGATAGATAGATAGATAGATGGATACTTTATTAATCCCGAGGGAAATTTAGGTCATCCAGTAGCTTATACACTTAACTTAACTCACAAACATACATACACAAATCACAGTAGAATCACAGTATAAAAAAATAACAACAAAAAAACAATACACATAGGGAGAACATGTTCACAGGGAGTAGGGTGTATACAGCTATTATACAGATATTACAGTGTGCAAAGTGATATAAATAGTACAGTCTGTGCAATGGGCTAGTAGAGCCAGTAAAAAGATTAAAAGATTAAAAGATGGACAGTGGGATGGAAAAATAAAGAGCTGAGAAGAGGAGGGGAGACCGAGGTAGACTCATGCAGAGAAGCCCCTCCCCCTCTGCGTGGCGTTGTACAGTCGTATTGCCCTGGGGACAAAGGCCTTCCTCAGCCTGTCCGAGGAGCATGACAGTGACAGGAGTCGGCCACTGAAGATGCTCCTCTGTCCGTTAAGAGGACGGTGTAGTGGGTGGTGGTCATTGTCCAAGATGGTCAGCAGCCGACTCGATGTCCTTTTCTCCGACACTGATGTGAGGCAGTCCAGTTCCATGCCAACAACAGCTCCTGCCCTTCTCACCAGCCTGTCTATTACGACGTTTTGTGAATATCTTCACGAAGCCCAGAGGATGAATCCTAAAACGTTCACCTCAGAATCTGAAAGGTTTTCTTCCCTCTTTCATGTTTATACAGACTTTTAGTTTGTGTTGCTTAGTTATGGAGATAATGGAGGGAGAGATATGCCTCTGATACAATGAGGCTGTGGTACTCTCTCTCCATCTCTCTCTCTCTCCCTGCCTTTCCCTCTCTCTTCCTCTCTCCCTCTCTCTTTCTCCCTCTCCCCCTCTTTCTTCCTCTCTACCTACTCTCCCTCTCTCCTCCACTCCCCCTTCTCCCTCCCTCTCTCTTCGTCTCTCTCTCCCTCTCTCCCTATCCCTGCCTTTCCTTCTCTCTCCCTCTCTCTCTCTCCCTCTCTCTCTCTCTCCTGTCCAGTAACTCATACACACTAAGTAGGTTCTTTATTCCTTAATGTCATGACATAAGCTACAATGTATCCGTTCCTCTCACACTATATAAACTCTTCTGAGTGACGGTTTCACTCTAAAGCTCTCAGACATCATGAATCCTTTGGCTCTGACATTAAATATGAAGACAGTCTCTCTCTCTCCCTCTCTCTCTCCCTCTCACCCTCTCTCTCTCTCTCCCTATCTCACCCTCCCTCTCTCTCTATCCCTCTCTCACCCTCCCTCTCTCTCTTTCCCTCTCTCACCCTCCCTCTCTCTCTCTCTCTCCCTATCTCACCCTCTCTCTCTCTCTCTCCCTATCTCACCCTCCCTCTCTCACTCTCCCTCTCTCTCTCTCCCTATCTCACCCTCCCTCTCTCTCTTTCCCTCTCTCACCCTCCCTCTCTCTCTCTCCCTATCTCACCCTCCCTCTCTCTCTCTCCCTATCTCACCCTCCCTCTCTCTCTTTCCCTCTCTCACCCTCTCTCTCTCTCCCCCCCCCCCCTCTCCATCTCTCTCTCCCTCTTTCTCTCCCTCTCCATCTCTCCCTCTCTCTCCCACATTAAATATGAAGACAGTCTCCTCCGTAACCACCTTGATGTACCTGCTGCACACGTCTTCACCTCCCTACAACACGCTCATTTCATTCCTGCCCTCCCGTCTTCTCCTCTCGGACTCTTTCCTGACCGGTGGCTGGAGTCAGCCGCCTCCAATCAGCTACAATCTCTCCAGCGGAGCCTCATGTGGCGTGAAAACAGGAAAGTAAATGTCTTTCTTCCCCCTCTCCGTCTCTCTGAAACAGGCCCCGTCTCGCTCTCTCTTTAAACTTCACCCTGTTCCCTCTCCATCCGTCTCTCCGTCTCTCCGACCGCGTTGCACAACACCCGCTGCCGGCCGGGACTCTTCACCTCTTCTTTACGTTCACCCCTTTTATATCTGGAGCTGGGAATCTGCCCACGACGATCTCAAGCCTGAGAAGTCTCACACCTGGGAAGACTCAAGCCTGGGAAGACTCAAGCCTGGGAAGACTCAAGCCTGGGAAGTCCTGCTCCGCACGAGGCCGTTCCATCACGAGCGACACGGCCCTGGCAAGACAACACACTGTAAAGGTCAAACTACAGTTAAAGTTCAAACTACAGTTAAAGGTCAAAACTACAGTGAAAGGTCAAACTACAGTGAAAGGTCAAACTACAGTTAAAGGTCAAACTACAGTTAAAGGTCAAAACTACAGTTAAAGGTCAAACTACAATGAAAGGTCAAACTACAGTTAAAGGTCAA
The DNA here is from genome assembly GCF_029220125.1 of Pseudoliparis swirei. Taxonomy (NCBI): domain Eukaryota; kingdom Metazoa; phylum Chordata; class Actinopteri; order Perciformes; family Liparidae; genus Pseudoliparis; species Pseudoliparis swirei. The sequence goes on from NC_079390.1 coordinate 694,086, forward strand.
ACTACAGTGAAAGGTCAAACTACAGTTACATCCTGATCTTTACAAGATTCTCTTTAGGCCCTGAACTTTAGGCTTGAAATGATCATCTCAGTCCTCCAGTAAAGATGCTGACCTCTTGACCTGTGTAGCCGGAGCCGGTTGAGGGTCTGAGGGGACGTCTTTGAATCAGGTTTTTTCACCTCGCCATCATTTTAAAGCAAAAGACTCTAAATAAAAGTGTCCTCGTGGTGGTGACCGTCAGAAGATCTCCTCAACTGTGCGTAGAGTTCAGCTCCGGTGAACTTTTACATGAATATCTGCACTATTGACCAACTATTGACCAGCGGCGAGCCGTCAGCCGGACAGCGCCGCCCTTTAGAGAGGAGGCGGTCGCAGCTCATTCGCACAGGTGCGTCGTTTCCGCTCGCGTAGCCTCCTCTGGCAGAGCAACCACAGAGCGGTGGTGCGTCACAGGTGGGATATCAAAGAGGCTTTGGAACCGACGGTCTCGTGAGCAGCGGGGCGACGTGGCCGTACGGACGGCGTGGACCGGCGGCGTGCAGACGAGTCTCTGGAGCGTGATCACGGTAATGTAAACAGTACGCAGCGTGGGTCTCGTGGGCATGAGTGACCACGGCTCTCTGAATGTGGATTTATTGGGACGTGAATGAGCAACATCTAACGACCCCGATGTGAAACGGGCATGCCCCCCCCCCCCTTTCTGCCCTCTCTGCCTCCCGTATTCCCACATGGCCGACACACACACACACACACACGGTCCAACAGCCGACGGACCGCACAGCATCGCGTCGTTCGCCGCTAAAAAGAAAGTAAGACCCAAAATAAAATAATATTGATATAATAAAAGTTAATATACAAATAATAACAAAATAAAAAAAATTATAAAAATTAAGAAAATTAATTAAAAAATTAAAATATATTTCAAAATAATAATTAAAATAAAATTTAAAAAAATGTAAACAAATTTTAAATAAAAGAATTATAGAAAAATATAAGAAAAAAATTAAAACGAATATATAGAAAAATACGGCTAGACATGCAAAAACCTGCACACATATTAACATATATATGCACATACCTTCATACCCTTATACATACACACAAATAAATACTGTTAATTTACCCCCTTCCCACTGTGAAGCATTCCAGACTGTTGTAAGTCTCTTTGGATAAAAGCATCAGCTCAATTAAATAAAATGTAATATCCACGCAGTATTATAACTAAATGTACTTCCAGTTTGTTATTACAGTGGTATTACAGTATTTCTCCACTGACTAACTCTGAAGGGTTATTTGGGAGTTTTTCCTGGTCCGATGTGAGGTTTTTGGGCAGGGATGTCTATGTGTACAGATTGTAAAGCACTCCGAGACAAATTTGTAATTTGTGAAATTGGGCTATACAAATAAACTGAATTGAATTGAATTGAATACATGCTTTGGTTTAATAGATTAGTAGGAATATATTTTACCATGCATCAAGCTGACATATGCAATCTTAGAAATATACTTAATATTTGATCTTCTAATTTAGTGTTTAAGCTTCTCCATTGCGGACGGTGGATACATTAAATGAAGTAGAAGAAGAAGAATAGAATAGAATAGAAATATGAAATTTGTCGACCAAGCAGCAACACAAGAATAAATAAAAATAAAATAAAATAAAAACACAAAATATAAGAAGGGTTAGGGTGATCTGGCAAGAGGTGAACTGTTGTAGAGCCTCATAGCCGTCGGAGGAATGTTCTCCGTTGTCCAATATGGACACAAGTTTCTTCAACGCCAGCAGACAATGGCCCAGGACACTCAGAGGTGTAGAGCTTAGCCTCCTGAAGTCCACCACCATCTCTCTGGTCTTGCCCATTCTGACAAACTGTGGTCTGCCTGTGAGGTAGTCAGTGATCCAGGAGATGGTGGACGCGTCACCACACGGCACAGCAGTGGCTGGATGGTGTTAAATCAGCACCTTCATCACATGGGAGGTGACCCAGCCTCAGGCTGAGGAAAACAGTTCAGCTCACAGAACTTGATGTATTCCGTGATGCAGTCGGTCATACTGTTGATGTCCTCCCAGGCTGATGATTCAGCAGAGCAGACACAGTGGAGTGGATGGTGTCGATCAGCTGAGCACGCGGTGCAGACGGGTCCCGTCATTGTTTTGCTGCAGGCGCGCCATCTATGTGGAAACCCCCGTGCACGTTTGATCTGGTAATATATACCATGGGTTGGGTTAGGCCCCTCCCCTTCTTATGATATACGTACAATGTGTAACAATATTTAAAACTGGAGTGAGCATCCAACTGAATGGAAGTTTGGGGAAAACTCTTTTCTTGTTTCAGGAAAACAATTCAGATTATAAACAAATAGTTTTTGGGGTTTCGTGGAAGAACTTTGAGCTGCCGGCTGAACGCCGACTGTCACTCAACATCCCACCGACGGTCCCGTGGATGAATGAGAGCCGGTTCCCAACATCGTGTGGTACGCTTTCCCAGAAGAGGCTGTTATATCGGCATCCTCAGGC
>NC_079390.1:699103-701603 GCF_029220125.1 Pseudoliparis swirei
CACTGAGCTCCTCTCTCCTCTCTCCTCTCCTCTCTCCTCTCTCCTCTCCTCTCTCCTTATGGACGCTTAGGATACACTGAGCTCCTCTCTCCTCTCTCCTTATGGACGCTTAGGATACACTGAGCTCCTCTCTCCTTAAGGACGCTTAGGATACACTGAGCTCCTCTCTCCTCTCTCCTTATGGACGCTTAGGATACACTGAGCTCCTCTCTCCTCTCCTCTCTCCTTATAGACGCTTAGGATACACTGAGCTCCTCTCTCCTCTCTCCTTAAGGATGCTTAGGATACACTGAGCTCCTCTCTCCTCTCTCCTTATGGACGCTTAGGATACACTGAGCTCCTCTCCTCTCTCCTTAAGGACGCTTAGGATACACTGAGCTCCTCTCTCCTCTCTCCTTATGGACGCTTAGGATACACTGAGCTCCTCTCCTCTCTCCTTAAGGACGTTTAGGATACACTGAGCTCCTCTCTCCTCTCCTCTCTCCTCTCCTCTCTCCTTATGGACGTTTAAGGATACACTGAGCTCTTATCTCCTCTTCTCTCTCTACCTCACTGTTTTTTTTCCCTGAAGGGTTGTTTGGGAGCTGTTCCTGATCCGATGTGAGGTCAAAGGTCAAAGGTCAAAGGTCAGGGATGTCTATATGTACAGATTGTAAAGCACTCTGAGGCACATTAGTAATTTGTGAAAATGGGCTCTACAAATAAACAGAATTGAATGACCTGAACAGTGACGACTACACATCTTGACTCAGCTAAATACAGTCATTATCATTCATTATCATTCATTATCATTCATTATTATTCATTATTAATCATTATTATGTCCTCCTGCCACAACAAGGGGCCCCGGGGCCCCTGCTGCGTCGTCTAATGAGTCTGTTCCCAGGTCTGTTAAACAAAGACGGATTTGACATCCTGCACAACCTGAAACTAGCAAATGGTTTGCGACCCGCTAACGAGCTCCCGTCTCCTGCTGTGAGAGCGACGGCGAGAGGAGAACACGTTCACGGACGAGGCTTCAGAAGACGGAGATGCCGGCGCTTTTTATTCAATCTGTTTCATCCCTGGATTTTTATCTCTAAAATGCAGCGGCTCAGTGAAAGTAGAATCTCCTCCAGCGTCTCGGCGCCGCCGCTCCATCACGGGTAAAACGTCCCGCTGTCGGACTGATGCTGTTTTTTGATCAGCGGCCGGTTTCCATCATCGTGTCTGTTTCGCTGTGGAAACCGTTGAAGGAGTTAAGAGGGGTCAACACGGGGCGCTCCACGTCAGTCATTCTCACTGTCGCCCGTTTGATGTGTTGCACCTTTAAATTTAACTCTTCAGGAACTCGGCGCTCTTCCGTTTTGAACTTTTATTTCAGAAGTTCCCGGTTAAAACAAGCAAACGATGTGTTGTCTTCAGCCTGCATACTGCACCTGCCCTTCACACGGCCCTATCTTAAAGAGACAGCGCCCTCTTAAAGAGACAGCGCCCTCTTAAAGAGACAGCACTCTCTTAAAGAGACAGCGCCCCTCTCTTAAAGAGACAGTGCTCTCTTAAAGAGACAGCGCCCCTCCCTTAAAGACACAGCGCCCCTCTCTTAAAGAGACAGCGCTCTTTTAAAGAGACAGCGCCCCTCTCTTAAAGAGACAGCCCTCTCTTAAAGAGACAGCGCCCCTCTCTTAAAGAGACAGCGCTCTCTTAAAGAGACAGCGCCCCTCTCTTAAAGAGACAGCGCTCTCTTAAAGAGACAGTGCTCCATTAAAGAGACAACGCCCCTATCGACAACGAGGCTTTCCTCCCTTCACAGTTAGTATGTGCACAAGTGATCAACGCTCTCAAATATAGAAACAACACATGAATTAACCTTAAACACACATTCAAAGTAAATTATAAAGCATGGACACAGTTGTATTAAGTCAGTAAGATATATGACATAACATATATATAAGGGTACTACAGACGCATGAAGATGCTTTAACTTAAATGAGCACTTTTTGAATGTTTTTAATGAACATTTTGTTGTACGCACTTTCATTTTAAACCATCATGTCAGCTCACTAGGCATATTACTCAAATGCAGAAGATATTTCAGTTGGCAATCGAGAGTTTTTCTTTTTTCTTTACAAATTCAATCCCCACCATCTTTACCTTCCGTGAAGCCAGGCCTTCACACGGTGGCGAGAACTTTCATTGACAGGGCAGAGAGACAGCTCACGAGTCGTCACAACTTCACTGCATCGAAATACGGATATGATATTGCTGGGTGGATTGATCCTGATATCCTCCTGATGAGATCTACGTCCAGAGGCTACAATCACACACGAAGACGCAACACAGACGTGTTCCTGGGAAAAAAAGACATCCCTCAAGACGATAAATATGTTTTGAAGTATTTTCACACACAATTTACAAAAAGCTGAGGTCAATTAGTCGTGGCATCTGGAGGGCTCCGACTCCTCCGTGCTGCTCGTCTGCTTCATTTCTTGAACAGTCGCTTAATTCGGCAACTCTGATG
>NC_079390.1:706603-724103 GCF_029220125.1 Pseudoliparis swirei
ATAGACATCCCTGACCTTTGACCTTTGACCTCACATCGGATCAGGAACAACTCCCAAACAACCCTTCAGGGTCAGACCCCTTGAGGAGAGAACAGAGGAGGATCCCTCTCCAGGATGGACAGGTGTCATAGATGTCATGTGACCAGAAGGAATCATTACACACACATTAAAACACAGGAACAACACAATGAAGATGACAGAGTGGATGAAGAGTTGGTAGTCGGCATATTCCACCATCCAGACCTCCACGGTCCATCAGATGGAGGTAGAGAGGAGGAGTGGGCGGAGTCTCAGCAGTGGGCGGAGTCTCAGCAGGGCCTTCACAGAGCAAAAAATACCGATGCATGCTGGTTATTTCAGAGCTTCTCTGAGTCTCTTTATGATGTCAAATAATGCAATTACACAGTTAATTGCTGCAATTAGGAGAATTCTGGGTACTAACGGGGGGGTCGCGGCCCAGCAGAGGTCGTGACCCCGGAGCCTGATGGAGGGCGGCGCGGCTCGGCCTCATTGATTTCACCACTCCGCAGATTTCTCTGTTTTCACTGCACATCTGATCTCTCTCTGGTGCTCACCTGAATTAATATCCTCAGTCGTGTTTGACATTGTGTGTGTGTGAGTGTGTGTGTGTTTGTGTGCGTGTGTGTGTGTGTGTGTGTGTGTGTGTGTGTGTGTGTGTGTGTGTGTGTGTGTGTGTGTGTGTGTTTGTGTGCGTGTGTGTGTGTGTGTGTGTGTGTGTGTGTGTGTGTGTGTGTGTGGATGCTTTGGGGCAGTTCTTTCTCCTCCGATGAGATCTTGATGTTCCGACCACGGAGCAGAACCCCCCCCCGAGCCTGAGTGACGGGAAGCGAACACAGTGATGAGGTTGTGTGAGTTTTGCCGCCCACGCTCTCGTCTGAAGGCTCTGCAGCAGAACCGTTGCATCCGGAAATGTCAAAATGTGTTTTTATTTAGTCGCTTTTGGAGTCGCAACATCTTTCTTTACGAGTGATTTTAAAACCTTTTTTTTACACCTGTCTTACACACTGCAACACGCTACACCTGTCCTACACGCTACACCTGTCCAACACGCTACACCTGTCCTACACGCTACACCTGTCCTACACGCTACACCTGTCCAACACGCTACACCTGTCCTACACGCTACACCTGTCCCACGCCACACCTGTCCCACACGCCACACCTGTCCCACACGCCACACCTGTCCCACACGCTACACCTGTCCAACACGCTACACCTGTCCTACACGCTACACCTGTCCTACACGCTACACCTGTCCAACACGCTACACCTGTCCTACACGCTACACCTGTCCTACACGCTACACCTGTCCTACACGCTACACCTGTCCAACACGCTACACCTGTCCAACACGCTACACCTGTCCTACACGCTACACCTGTCCTACATGCTACACCTGTCCTACACGCTACACCTGTCCAACAGAATGGCAACACATGGAAACAGAGCGTTACCAAAACGGTGGTAAGAGGTAACATTTCTCTTTTGTTAGTGTAGCTGACACCACACGGCAGTGAGTGTGTCCTTTATGTGCATTTGTTTGTGTGTGTGTCCTTTGAGTGCATTTGTTTGTGTGTGTGTGTGTCCTTTGTGTGCATTTGTTTGTGTGTGTGTGTCCTTTGAGTGCATTTGTTTGTGTGTGTGTCCTTTGTGTGCATTTGTTTGTGTGTGTGTCCTTTGTGTGCATTTGTTTGTGTGTGTGTCCTTTGTTTGCATTTGTTTGTGTGTGTGTCCTTTGAGTGCATTTGTTTGTGTGTGTGTCCTTTGAGTGCATTTGTTTGTGTGTGTGTCCTTTGAGTGCATTTGTTTGTGTGTGTGTCCTTTGAGTGCATTTGTTTGTGTGTGTGTGTCCTTTGTGTGCATTTGTTTGTGTGTGTGTCCTTTGAGTGCATTTGTTTGTGTGTGTGTCCTTTGTGTGCATTTGTTTGTGTGTGTGTCCTTTGAGTGCATTTGTTTGTGTGTGTGTCCTTTGAGTGCATTTGTTTGTGTGTGTGTCCTTTGTGTGCATGTCTTTGTGTGTCCTCTGTGCAAAGTGGAAGGTGTTCAGTATAAAGCGTTCCACCTTGTCTCTCCTCTCACATGATTGTGTCGTCGTCGGGGGCGACAGGGAGAGAAGCCGAGGGAGGAGGAGACAAAGGAGGTCTGAGAGACAACACGACGTGTCCAGCCTCATGATCTCATTTGATAACCAATTTGTTGAGTTACCCCCCCCCCCCGCCCTGTCCTCTTCCCCCTCTTTCTCCTCCTCCTCCTCCTCCTCCTCCTCCTCCTCCTCCTCCCTCCTTTCTTTTCTTGAACACCAAGCTCTCGACAAACTTTTTTGCAAGTGTATATCTGAGGCAATTTTAGTTTAAAGTGCACTGCTTACCTTGCAGCTTGCATACTAAGCTGTGTGTGTGTATGTGTGTGTGTGTGTGTGTGTGTGTGTGTGTGTGTGTGTGTGTGTGTGTGTGTGTGTGTGTGTGTGTGTGTGTGTGTGTGTGTGTGTGTTCCAGTAAACACCGTGACCGAGGGCTTTTTAGTCCTCTTCCAGCTCCCTGACCTCGACTTTCCATCTCTAAGCAACTTACATTTTGAATACACAATCGTTTGCTTTGCAAACCCTTAAAAAAAAGAAATCAATGTAAAGCTTGGATGTGAAAGTGCACCGCTGTGAGAACACGACCCCGAGGGGCCGAGCCGGTCGCTCTGCATTAACCTCCCGGCGGAGGGAGGGGCGCCGCTCTGCACGCCAACGTCCACACGGAGGACATGGAGCCGGACGCAGGAACACATACTTATTATGTTTAACGTATTTCTGCATTGCAGGTTGGAGTATTTGTTGGCTGTAAATCAAGAAGCAACTGCATTTAATGAGAGATTCCAGTTTGTAGCCACAACATCTACCAGAGGTAAATGTGTTTCATTTGTTACATGTGCATTGATGTCAATTCAATTCAGTTTATTTGTAGAGCCCATTTTTACAAATTACAAACTCCTCTCAGAGTGCTTTACAATCTGTACACATAGACATCCCTGACCTTTGACCTTTGACCTCACATGGGATCAGGAACAACTCCCAAACAACCCTTCAGGGTAAAAGGTCAGAACCCTTGAGGAGAGAACAGAGGAGGATCCCTCTCCAGGATGGACAGGTGTCATAGATGTCATGTGACCAGAAGGAATCATGACACACTAATTAAAACACAGGAACAACACAATGAAGACGACAGAGTGGATGAAGAGTTGGTCGTCGACATATTCCACCATCCAGACCTCCACCATCCATCAGGTGGAGGTAGAGAGGAGGAGTGGGCGGAGTCTCAGCAGTGGGCGGAGTCTCAGCAGGGCCATGGCGTAGTTGGTAGTCGGCATATTCCACGATCCATCAGGCAGATGGAGGTATGTAGGAAAAAGTCTCGAATTAAAATAAAAACAGCAACAGATCTCCAGTCCGTCCAAAGAGATGAGGAAGTAGTAAAGAAATATTATGGGATGGAACTTAAAGAGAAGAATAGACTCAGTTGGTTTGAGTAAGAAACACAAAACAATTCAAATGGTGGTTCAACCTAAATTGAAAACCTTGTTGGAATGTAATTTGATATTTGTTTCCAGGAGTCAGAATCTGAGAAACAATCTGCAGACGTCCTGCCGGTGACACGTCGGGCGCAGCGACGAGGAGGCGGAGCTTAGCCGACTGACCTGTAGGAGAGAAGCGTCTCCGTCTATCACCGGAACCACAAACCGTGGATTAAAGGACTCGGGAGCAGAAAACACAATTAAGGAGCGCAGCTCGTCGCTGCCTGAGACTGAAGGACACAAGGTAGAGACTGAAGGACACGAGGAAGAGACTGAAGGACACGAGGTAGAGACTGAAGGACACGAGGAAGAGACTGAAGGACACGAGGTAGAGACTGAAGGACACGAGGAAGAGACTGAAGGACACGAGGTAGAGACTGAAGGACACGAGGAAGAGACTGAAGGACACGAGGTAGAGACTGAAGGACACGAGGTAGAGACTGAAGGACACGAGGAAGAGACTGAAGGACACGAGGTAGAGACTGAAGGACACGAGGAAGAGACTGATGGACACGAGGAAGAGGTGGACTGAAGGACACGAGGAAGAGACTGAAGGACACAAGGTAGAGACTGAAGGACACAAGGTAGAGACTGAAGGACACGAGGTAGAGACTGAAGGACACGAGGTAGAGACTGAAGGACACGAGGTAGAGACTGAAGGACACGAGGTAGAGACTGAAGGACACGAGGTAGAGACTGAAGGACACGAGGAAGAGACTGAAGGACACGAGGTAGAGACTGAAGGACACGAGGAAGAGACTGAAGGACACGAGGTAGAGACTGAAGGACACGAGGAAGAGACTGAAGGACACGAGGTAGAGACTGAAGGACACGAGGAAGAGACTGATGGACACGAGGAAGAGGTGGACTGAAGGACACGAGGAAGAGACTGAAGGACACAAGGTAGAGACTGAAGGACACAAGGTAGAGACTGAAGGACACGAGGTAGAGACTGAAGGACACGAGGTAGAGACTGAAGGACACGAGGTAGAGACTGAAGGACACGAGGTAGAGACTGAAGGACACGAGGTAGAGACTGAAGGACACGAGGAAGAGACTGAAGGACACGAGGTAGAGACTGAAGGACACGAGGAAGAGACTGATGGACACGAGGAAGAGGTGGACTGAAGGACACGAGGTAGAGACTGAAGGACACGAGGTAGAGACTGAAGGACACGAGGTAGAGACTGAAGGACACGAGGTAGAGACTGAAGGACACAAGGTAGAGACTGAAGGACACGAGGTAGAGACTGAAGGACACAAGGTAGAGACTGAAGGACACGAGGTAGAGACTGAAGGACACGAGGTAGAGACTGAAGGACACAAGGTAGAGACTGAAGGACACGAGGAAGAGACTGAAGGACACGAGGTAGAGACTGAAGGACATGAGGTAGAGACTGAAGGACACGAGGTAGAGACTGAAGGACACGAGGTAGAGACTGATGGACACGAGGTAGAGAAGGACTGAAGGACACGAGGAAGAGAAGGACTGAAGGACACGAGGAAGAGAAGGACTGAAGGACGCGAGGAAGAGAAGGACTGAAGGCCGCGAGGAAGAGAAGGACTGAAGGCCACGAGGAAGAGAAGGACTGAAGGACGCGAGGAAGAGAAGGACTGAAGGACGCGAGGAAGAGAAGGACTGAAGGACACGAGGAAGAGAAGGACTGAAGGACGCGAGGAAGAGAAGGACTGAAGGACGCGAGGAAGAGAAGGACTGAAGGACGCGAAGAAGAGAAGGACTGAAGGACACGAGGAAGAGAAGGACTGAAGGACGCGAGGAAGAGAAGGACTGAAGGACGCGAAGAAGAGAAGGACTGAAGGACACGAGGAAGAGAAGGACTGAAGGACACGAGGAAGAGAAGGACTGAAGGACACGAGGAAGAGAAGGACTGAAGGACACGAGGATGGCCCCCTGGTCTCGGGGAGGACTTCCTCTCTGGGCATCTAGAGCTTCATTTTACTTCAAACTCAGATATTTTCTCACTCAAGAGGACTTTTTTTCGTCAGGAAAAGATTTGTTCTATATTTCTTCTCCTTCAGAATATCTTCCACGCAGACTTCTTCTCCCTGAATATTCTTTTCACACATTCTCGCGGTTTTCGACACCTGAGCAAAAAAGAGTCCTGCTAAGGGGAAGTGGAGCGAGACGTCGTGGGGGGGGGGGGCGCCCGGTTCCCACGGCGGCGCCAGGCTTACAGGGATCAGTCGGTCCTTTCTGTGGGAACTTCGGGGTCCGACCTCTCCCACAGATATCACAGGAGCCGGCCTTGACACACACACACACACACACACACAGTGTGTGTGTATTGCACACGCATGTGACGGAGACACGACCTCAAAGGGGAACCGCTGCTGCTCCTTCGGATCCTCGACCGGCCCGATTAAAATGTGACAGCTTGCTTATCGCTCTCCTCTCGCTCTCCTCCGCCATCAGACATCCATCTCCCCGGCCTGATCTAATCCTGGGTTCAGCTAGCCGAGCTTTGATTAGAGAGAGAGAGAGACAGAGACAGAGAGAGAGAGAGAGAGAGAGAGAGAGAGAGAGAGAGAGAGAGAGAGAGAGAGAGAAAGAGAAAGAGAGAGAGAGAGACAGACAGTGTTACAGACACCAAAGAGTAAACATCCTGCAGGTTCTCAGAGATGCACTGGACTGTCGATCACAGACCTTCATGTCATTGATGTTTTCAGGACCTCATGGTCTCCCTTAAACTCCATCAGATAATCAAATCTGGGCTTTCTCAAGCCATCGACCTCCTCATTGCCTCTCTCTCTCTCTCTCTCTCTCTCTCAGTTCACGCTGAGCGTCAGAGCGACAGGGTGTGTGTTTGGGAGCTGTGGAGCGTTGTCTGTGTGTTTCTCTCTTTTCTGTTCTTTCATAGTTGTGTGTATTTAGTTTATGTGGTTTATTAGTTGGGTTTCACAGTAGTTTAAATTGTTTGGTGATTAGTTGGGTTTTCTCTGGGTGTCTTCCGCTGCGGTGCCTCACCGGGCTCGGGCGAGCGGAAATGTTTGCCCCGATTCCCCCCCCGCTGCTCACGAGGAGACACGGGATGAAGATTGCCGGTGACTCCTCGTGCAGCGTGGAGGAATTGGCTCGGGCAGTCGGGAAGAAAGTCGGGTTCAGCAGCGTGAAGTCCGCCGCCAAGATGAACGGCTCGGTCGTGATCTTCCTGGATCAGGTGGCGAAGGTGAGCCGCGTGGTAGAGGAGGGTCTCGGTGGGAGATTTGTTTGTGCAGGTGTTTCCGCTGGATCAGCCGTCCACCAGAGTCCTCGTGTCAAACGTCCCTCCGCTCATCTCCGATGAGTTTCTCAGCAGAGAGCTCTCCCGGCACGGAAAGCTGGTCTCCCCGATGAGAGAGATCTCATCGGGGTTCAAGGAGAGCTCGATGAAGCATATCATGAGTTACCGTAGATCGGTTTATATGATACTCGACGACCGGAGCGCGGAGTTAAACCTGCGCTTCAGCGTCAGAGTAGATGATGTTAACTATAACGTCTACGCGTCTTCATCGGCGATGAAGTGCTTTCATTGCGGGGAGGAGGGGCACACCGCGAGAGTCTGTTCGAAGCGAGGCGACCCTGCGCCAGCTGGTCCGGGCGGCTCGGGTCCGTCCGGCGCGTCACGCCGCGCTGCACCAGCGTGGGGAACAGCAGGTGAGGCGGCTGCCGCTGCCGCGGCTGCGGGGCTCGCGGCGGCGGCGTCTCTGAGAGGAGGCGCCGCCGAAGCGGCGGCCGGCGCTGCGGCGGCGGCGCCGCCGATTCCAACGGAGGGCGCGGCGAGCGGCGTCACTGCTGCTGCACCCGACACACATGTGGTGAGTATGAATGAGGGAGTGAGTGATGGTGGTGGTGATGGTGGCGATGGGGGTAAGGGTGGCGAGGGGGGGGAAGAGGGTGGGGAGCCTGGACAGGGCAGTGAGAAGCAGGCTGTGGGTGGAGTCGGGAGCGACGAAAAAAAAGGAAAAGCGGACCAAGAAAATGGAGGGGATGTGGGGGGATCTGCCAAGAGCAGTGGGGTAGAGGCTGTGGGTGAGGTGGGAAGTGGGGAGGAGGAAGGAAAACAAGAAAAAGAAGGGGAAAAAAACAAACAAAAAAAGATTAAAAAAACAACAAAAAATATTGGTGATGGTGGTGATGGTGGCACGGGCTTAGAGGTGGAAGTGGGGAGTGGGGTGGAGAATAATGAGGAAAGTGGGAAAGAGGAGGAAAAGGGGAATAAAGACGAGGACAAGGGTGGTGAGAAGTCCATAGAGGGGGTAGGGAAGGTGGGTGGAGGCGAAGAGGTGGAGGAGGACGGTGCAGAGGAAGAGGGGGCGGAGCAGGTAGAGATGGATGAGGAGGAAGCAGGGGGGCAGAAAGGGGCCCCAAAAAGAAAGAAGAGCGGCCAGAGCGCCGGCAGCGAGGCCAAGGCCAGCAGGGTGGAGGAGAGGAGGAGGAGTCAAGGGGCGGGGCCGGTGGAGGACAGCAGTGATGAGGAGGGGGCAGACGACAGCGACTCTCCTCTAATTTTAACAAACAGTCAAGCTCAAAAACTTCACACAGTGGATGAAATAAGCCAGTTTTTACACAGAACAAAAAACAAAAGGAAAGTGGAGGTCAGGGATCACTTCCCTGACCTCGTGAACTTTGTACAGTCTTGCAGATATTATATGAAAAAGTTTGAAAAGCAAGAGGTTTTTAGGATTAAAAAGATTTTACTCAAAGTAAAGGAGTGCATCCAGCAGGGGGAGGTGGAGAGCTCCAATGTGGGTTTTATTTGATTTGTTGATTTTAAGTTTTATTTGTTTTTTAAACTCTTTTCTTTTAATGAACACATTCAGAGTCGGAGTTTTAAACGTAAATGGAGCGAGGGACAGTAAGAAGAGAACATCTATTTATGAATTTAACAAGATGAAAGCCAACGATGTTCTCTTCTTACAAGAGACGCACAGCGACAGCACCAACGAGGCGGACTGGAGGAGGGAGTGGGGGGGGGAAGTTCTCCTGAGCCACAACACCAACCTCAGCGGAGGAGTGGGCTTCCTCTTCTCCAGGGCCTTCAGCCCGCGGTCACTGGAGGTCAAACACATCGTGGAGGGGAGGCTGTTCTTTGTGAAAGCACGGTTCGACCTTTTTAATGTTGTTTTAATTAATGTCTATGCTCCAACAACCGGGGCAGAGAGGAAGCTGTTTTTATCCAAAATTAATGATGTTTTAAATGACTGTGCCTCGGAGGATTTTTTATTCTTGGGGGGGGATTTTAACTGCACAGAGGATGATTTTAAAGACAGAAATCACACAGAGCCACATCCAGCTTCACAGCAGGTGCTGAGGAGGCTGGTCCAGTCTCATGGCCTGGTGGATGTGTGGAGAAGGATGCATCCGGACTGCCGACAGTACACATGGTCCCACGTTAGGGAGGGAAGGATCTCCTCAGCCAGGTTAGACCGTATTTATGTTTTTAAGCACCATTTTAGTATTTTTAAAATGTGCAGCATTGTTCCGGCTGGTTTTACTGATCACTCTTTGGTTTTATGTCATGTTTTTATCAGGAACTTTTTACCCAGGAGCGCATATTGGCATTTTAATACAGTTTTAACTTTCGATAGGAGGTTTAGAGAGGTGTTGTTTTATTTTTGGGGCATTTTTAGGCTGAGGAAGAGTGATTTTAATAATCTTAGGCAGTGGTGGGACCGTGGTAAGGTAGAAATTAAGCTCCTTTGTCAGCAGCACACTTTCAACGTCACTAGAGACGTCACCAGATCTATGAAGGACCTGGAGACTGAGATAGTGGACCTAGAAAGTTTGAGCGAGTCCACAGGAGATCGAGGACATATTGAAGTCCTCAAAAGTAAAAAGGCGGCTCTCGCCGACCTGTTCGAAGTTAAAGTACAAGGCGCACTGGTCAGGTCCCGATTCCAGACCATCGCGGAGATGGACACTCCCTCTAGCTTCTTCTTCGGCCTGGAGAAGAGGAGTGGGCAGGGGCGAGTGATCCACTCACTGCTGACGGACGCAGGGCAGCCGGTTGTGGAGCCAAGCCAGATCCGGAAGCGAGCGGTGGGGTTTACCTCCCTTTATGCCACTGAGTATAGGGAGGAGGGAGAGTCGGCGGAGGGGCTCTGTGGGGAGCTGCCTCAGGTCTCCGAGGAGACTAATGAGGAGCTCGACAGACCCATAACCCCCCAAGAGCTGAAAGCTGCCCTGCAGGGAATGCAGGGAGGGCGCGCCCCCGGTATCGACGGCCTCCCCGCTGAGTTTTACAAGAAATACTGGGATGTCCTCGGAGGGGACATCCTAGACGTCTTCAACGAGTCTGGCCTCTGGTTCCATGCCGGTGTCCTGCCGGAGGGCAGTGCTGACGCTACTGCCGAAGAAAGGAAACCCGCAGGACATCGGTAACTGGCGCCCTGTGTCTCTGCTGTGTGTGGATTACAAGCTTCTGTCCAGGGTCCTGGCCTCCAGGCTGAGGGGAGCTATGGAGCAGGTCCTCCATCGGGACCAGACCTACTGTGTGCCCGGCAGGTCCATGGTGGATAACGTCCACCTCATTCGGGATGTTTTGGAGGTCTCCAGCTCGTTGGGTATGGATACTGGTCTGATTTCTCTAGATCAGGAAAAGGCTTTTGACCGCGTTGAACACGGTTTCCTCTGGAAAGTTCTGGGAAGTTTGGGTTCAGCGCTGGTTTCATAGCTAAGATCAAGGTGTTGTACAGTAATGTTGAGAGTGTGCTGAAGATAAACGGCAGACTGTGTGCTCCTTTTAGAGTGAGTAGAGGGGTCCGGCAGGGCTGTGCTCTGTCCGGGATGCTCTACGCACTCTCCTCGAGCCCCTCCTCATTAAAATACGCTCTAGCCTACATGGTTTGTTTTTACCTGGTTTTAGTAAAGGAATGATTTTATCGGCATATGCCGACGACGTTGTTGTTTTTATCAAGAATCAAAATGATGTAAACCTTTTAAATCAAATAGTACATGATTTTAGCACGGCATCATCAGCGAGGGTGAACTGGAAGAAAAGCGAAGCCCTCGCTGTGGGGGAGTGGCGTGGCGGCCTCCCGGTTCTTCCACAAAACTCATATGGAAGACGGACGGTTTTAAATATTTAGGAATATACCTGGGAAACCGAGCATGGTCCAGAAGAACTGGGAGGCGTCACAGAGAAGATAGAGGAAACTTTCCAAGTGGAAGTGGCTGCTCCCCAGATGTCTTTTAAAGGTAGAGTACTGGTTTTAAACAATCTTATTGCATCCCAACTGTGGCACAGGTTGACAGTTTTAGACCCTCCCTCGGGCTTCTTAGCCAACATACAAAAGAAGATGGTTGATTTCTTTTGGGAGGGTCTACACTGGGTGCCACAGGGGTGCTGTTTTAGCCAGAGAGGAGGGGGACAGGGCCTTGTCCACCTGGCCAGCCGGACGGCCACTTTTAGATTACAGTTTGTTCAGAAGTTTTAACGAGTCCGGGGTTTTAGTGTGGCGAGACGTGGCCAGCTGCATCCTCAGACGTGCTGACAACCTAGGGCTGGATACTGCTCTGTTTTTAATAGACCCCAGCTTTTTAAAACTAAGTGGGCTGCCTCCTTTTATCAGGGTGTTTTTAAGTCGTGGGCCCTTTTAAGCACGAAGGTGCCCACAGTCTGACTCTCTGTTCTGGTTGTTGAGAGAACCATTAATTCACGGGGCAAAACTAGACATTAGCAGCAGCGTCACCCCTGGACTAATGGGGGCGCTGCTGCGAACAAAGACCCTTTCTCTGCAGCAGTTGGTGGATGCAGTGGGGCTGACGCTGAGCGACCCCCCGGCCCTGGGCTCCCTGCTGGGTCTGCATTCCGACCGGGTGGCGAGGAGGCTCCTGGAGCTGTGGAGGCAGAGGCTGACCGGATTGGAGAGGAGCCTCCTCAACGACTACAGCCAGCAGAGAGCAGAGCCGGACCCTGCAGACCCCTTCCCAAACATCTCCCTCAGCCCGGGGCTAGGGGACTCACCGCCCCTGCTGAGAACGAGCCACCCAGAAAACTGCACACTGAACAAAGCAGACAAGAAGACTTTGTATTTTAACCTCGTGAAGAGCATCAACAGGTCCAGACTGTGCAACAGACCGCCCACTGTGTGGTCAGAGAGACTTGGGCATGGAGGCCCTGGCCCGCAGTGGGGGTCCTATACAAGCCTCCCTAAAGAAAAGGACCGCTGACCTCCAGTGGCGGATTTTACACGGTGCTGTCGCGTCCAACGCTTTTATTTTGGTAATCAATCCCGCTGTCCTGAGCCAGTGCCCCTTCTGTGACCTCCGGGAGACTATTTACCATGTTTTTAACGAGTGTAAGAGACTTTTGAGTTTCTTCGCTCTTTTAACAGTGGTTTTAGTCTTTTAATGTGGTTTTTACAGAGAAGGTTTTTATCATGGGAGCTGCCTACAAAAAACAGAAAAGAAAAGTGGCAGCTCCTAAATTTTTATCCGGTGAAGCGAAAATGGCAATTTATTTAACTAGGAAGTCCCGGGTGGAAAACAGAGAGGGGCAGGAGGCCAAGGCAGTGTGGCTCTGTAACATCAGAGCCAGACTCTGGCTGGAGTTCAGGTTTTACAAACACATTGGAGACCTGGATGCTTTTAAACAACGCTGGTGTTTTAAAGATATTGTTTGTTCTGTGGTAGAGGAGGAGCTGGAGTTTGCACCACTTTTTATTCGGTAAAACATGTTTTCTTTTTTAATGTTTTTAATGTTTTGTTTGTTTGCTTTTATTTTAAATAACCTGATTTTTAAAACACTTTATTTGTAGAGAAACGTTGTGATGGAAAAAATGTAAATAAAGTGTTTTTAAAAAATCCAAAAAAAATCTCTCTCTCTCCATTCGTCTCTCTCTCTGACGGGGTGCAGGTCGCTCGGACCTGAAATTGCAGAATCCGTCACTGCGGAGCGAAGCTGGGAGCCGCTCGCCATCTGGAGGAGCTCTAGTGACGTCAGTGTGGCTTTGCTGCCATCTGCTGGGCGGCGAGGTCACTGCACGGAGACGGAGGGTGTGAGAGTTTATTTAAAGTCATGCAGTGAGACGCTAAGTTCTCACAATGATTGCTGGGTTCTGTAAACAACAACAACAACAACATCAACATCTCTCTCCGGGGTCCCATCACGGAGAGTCGTCTCACAGATGTTTAATGCATGTTCGGTGCAAAGGATGAAATGTTGGATATTTGAGACGGTTACATTTCAAGAATGAGGACGGGGACTTCTCATCTTCTCACAATATGAATTCATTCACATATAAGTTTGGTAATTTTATTGTTTAGTATTTTTATTTTCCACATATCGGTTAACTATGAGAAGATAGACACATTTGGGAATTAAGTAATCTCCCGGGAAAGTTGTTCACGAGCCGTTAGAGCAGTCTGAAACATAAAAGACGAGGCATTACCAAAATGTATTTCTGTGTATTAAATGATTTAAAACTGGCAGTCGAGCTGACTGACCTTGGTCAAGGTCAAAGACTGAACTCCGGATAACGACAGCAGATTAAAGTGCGTTTGAAATCTAATTAGCCGCCGTCGTCTTTACATGTGGCGGGTCCTCTAAACGTGTGACCTTCATTTGACCTTCAGACACATTTAATATGGCAAGAAACTCCTTGTGTCCCTCCTGGAGAGCTAATATATCGAGCTGTTGTCCTTTCAGTCCACATTTTGACCTTAAGAAATGACCTTTGTGGTTATTGTCAACAAAGATATCGAGCTTTCATAATCTTTGAAAGTAGTAGAAAATGAATAGAGAGAGATTGAGAGTTTATTCTATTTGCTGAAATAATGAAATAGTGAAATAAATGTCGTGTAGCACCCGCCCACACACATGCTGCGTCCTCGCCGTCGTAAGAGTCGGAAGACAATATGCCAACAAAAAAAGGACAAACAATTCTGCTCTTGGTCCTCAGAGAGTCTGAAGGCCGTTCATCAAATAGTCAAATTACATCTTTGCGTGTCTAGTGGCACAAAGGGTCCAGAGCTTCTTCTTCTTCTTTAGTTGTTGTGGCTTGGAGGAACTTCAACACCGAGTGACAACATGAAGGTCGTGTGTGAAACCTCCTGGCCGGGCTCAGAGGAACACGACAGGAGGCTGCGGTCCTTCCGCTGCACCACGCCCCTCGACTCGCTACCACGGCAACGACTCTTCACCTCAGAGATAACTGGAGCGGTGATGGGGATGGTCACGTCAGAGGTCGTCAGAGGTCGTCAGAGGTCGTCAGAGGTCGTCAGCTCGACGCGGCGTGTAAGTAAAACGCTTTAGCCGGGAAATTAATCCTCTGCGTTACGCTCTGCTCTCATTAAGGCGAGAGCGGAGCACGAGGAGAACTTTCACACGCCGGTCGGCGTTCTGGTCGGCAGCAGCTGTCTGCTGCCAATTAGCTGCATCGTGTGTGCGTGTGTGTGTGTGTGTGTGTGTGTCTGTGTGTGTGTGTACATATACACGTGTATCATCACTAAACAAATACATCCCAGTCCTGCTCACCCCCCGGGCTCAGGCTGCCTGAGTCTTGGCATTCATACAAAAACACACACACACACACACTATCCTCACACTCTTACACACACACACACACACACACACACACTATCCTCACACTCATACACAAACACACGCTATCCTCACTATGCCAAACAGAGTCCATGTTAACCTCCAGAAGTAATGGATGGGTGGATGGATGGATGAATGGATGGATGGATGGATGAATGGATGGATGAATGGATGGATGGATGAATGGATGGATGAATGGATGGATGGATGGAGAGCTCTTCCCTCCAGTCCTCCCTCAGCGTACCAGGAGCCAAACAAGCCGACATTAGCCACTTCTGACAGCTGTGTGTGTGTGAAACTGAAAACGAACTGTGTGCCGGAGGTGCAGTACCACCACCGACCACCGGCGCCTCCCAAGACAGAGAGCCCTGGAGACGACAGCTGTCTGTTGGAAGGTCACAGCCCGTGCTCTACATATCCATGTGAGCTTTTGGGGCACGGCGGTCCTGCTCTGATAACGGCTGAACTCTCGGGACGGGTGGAGAGGTTTTAATCTCGGAGTGGCCGACCTCCGCGACCTTGTCAGGAGGTGTCCGGGGCCTGAGTGACGAGGCTCTCCACGGGCGGCGAGCAGGGAAAGAGAAATGACATGGAGAGCGAGAGAGGCTCACTCCACGGGCTCAGAGGAAGATGAGGAAGAGGAGGAAGAGGAGGTCGCTGCACAGACACGCAGCACGAAGACAGAACATCAGAAATAAGACGTTTTAAGTGACGGAAAAAAGAGGTTATACCAGCACACCGCTGATGCTTTTCTACTGGCCACCGACAAGCAGCATGCTGCCCGTACGCACTGACACATTCTCACCACTAGGGGTTCAGAAGAAGAAAATGTAACTTTTAAATACATGTGTGTGTATCTGAACTCTTGTTTAACTCTGAGGACACTCACGTGCGTCCCCTCTCACGGGGATGGCGCTGCTTTTGGATTCACTGATTGTCTGATAAAAAGAATCATTCACAATATCTCAACAATTACCGCTGATTGACGAAAACTGAAAGCAATCAATGTGTGGTGTGTGTGTTGTGTGTGGTGTGTGTGGTGTGTGTGGTGTGTGTGTGTGTGGTGTGTGTGTGGTGAAACTGAAAGTGTGTGTGGTGTGTGTGTGATGTGTGTGTGGTGTGTGGTGTGTGTGGTGTGTGTGTGTGTGTGGTGTGGTGTGTGTGTGGTGTGTGTGTGGTGTGTGTGTGGTGTGTGTGGTGTGTGTGGTGTGTGTGGTGTGTGTGGTGTGTGTGGTGTGTGTGGTGTGTGTGGTGTGTGTGGTGTGTGTGGTGTGTGTGCTGTGGGAAAATCCATTTCACGCATATCGATAACGCAGCAGATCAAGCTAGCGCTCCACTCTTAAAGAGACAGCGCCCCAATCTTAAAGAGACAGCGCTCCACTCTTAAAGAGACAGCGCCCCTATCTTAAAGAGACAGCGCTCCACTCTTAAAGAGACAGCGCCCCTATCTTAAAGAGACAGCGCTCCACTCTTAAAGAGACAGCACCCCTCACTTAAAGAGACATGCCCCTCTCTTAAAGAGACAGCGCTCCACTCTTAAAGAGACAGCACCCCTCACTTAAAGAGACATGCCCCTCTCTTAAAGAGACAACGCCCCTTTCTTAAAAAGACAGCGCTCCACTCTTAAAGAGACAGCGCTTTCTTAAAGAGACAGCGCTCTCTTAAAGAGACAATGCCCCTCTCTTAAAGAGACAACATCCCTCTCTTAAAGAGACAGCGGTCTCTTAAAGAGACAACGCCGCTCTCTTAAAGAGACAGCGCCCCTCTCTTAAAGAGAAAGCGCTCTCTTCCAAAAGGAAAACGAGCACTTTCCTCCCTTTATAGTTCGTATGTGCACAGGTAATCAACGCTCTGAAACATAGGAACAACACATGAATTAACCTTAAACACACATTCAAAGTAAATTATAAGAAATGTACACAGTTGTATTAAATCTGTAAGATATATGACATAACATATTGCAGGGTGTTACATCTGCAGAAGAAGAACCAGAGGAGGCGACTGCATGCAGATTCTTTAAAGTGACTCATCTCTGCCTCTAAAATAAAAATACATGTGTGTCTGTGACTGCCGGCGTGTTCTCTGATGAAGGCTTGACTTCATTTTAATATGGGATTGAAAGATTAGGATGTTCCTCACCTTTCAACCCGATTCCTCTTACATCCTGTTGCAGGTTCGAGGGCGGTCGTGTCCCTGCACGGCGGCTGCAAGGCGAGGTCACTACGTGGTTAATTGCAGGTTCAACACAATTATAAACCTCGTTCACGCTTTTGGACAATTAGGTCTGAGAAATATGAGCTTTAAGTTTATGAGGATAGAGAAAATATAAAAGAAGTAAAAGATGTAAAAGATTTCTCAGACCCAAACACACACAGACGATGTCATCACAGCAGTTTGTGTCCGTCTCCTATTTGTCTTCCTGGCTCCTCTTTGTCCTTCCATCCATCATTCATCCATCCATCATTCATCATCATTCATCCATCCATCATTCATCCATCCATCATTCACCATCATTCATCCATTCATCCATTACACCTCGCTTTTCAGAGGAAATTCTTCAGTCATTGCTTGAATCACTTGAAGATCAACACAATACCAGATACACACACACACATACACACACGGGGTAAGAGGCATCACACGTGGCCCCTACATAACCACATGAGGCCCCTACATAACCACTGGGTAAGAGGCACCACATGAGGCCCCTACACGACCACTGGGTAAGAGGCACCACATGAGGCCCCTACATGACCACTGGGTAAGAGGCATCACATGAGGCCCCTACATAACCACATGAGGCCCCTACATAACCACATGAGGCCCCTACATAACCACTGGGTAAGATGCACCACATGTGGCCCCTACATGACCACTGGGTAAGAGGCACCACATGAGGCCCCTACATAACCACTGGGTAAGAGGCATCACATGAGGCCCCTACACAACCACTGGGTAGGAGGCATCACATGAGGCCCCTATATGACCACATGAGGCCCCTACATAACCACTGGGTAAGAGGCACCACATGAGGCCCCTACATAACCACTGGGTAGGAGGCACCACATGAGGCCCCTACATAACCACTGGGTAAGAGGCATCACATGAGGCCCCTACATAACCACTGGGTAAGAGGCATCACATGAGGCCCCTACATAACCACTGGGTAAGATGCACCACATGAGGCCCCTACATAACCACTGGGTAAGAGCCATCACATGAGGCCCCTACATAACCACTGGGTAAGAGGCATCACATGAGGCCCCTACACAACCACTGGGTAGGAGGCATCACATGAGGCCCCTAAATGACCACATGAGGCCCCTACATAACCACTGGGTAAGAGCCATCACATGAGGCCCCTACATAACCACTGG